>NC_064852.1:80080106-80380106 GCF_024139225.1 Suncus etruscus
AGTGGATGCACAGGTGGTGAAATATGAAGAAATGAGCACACACAAATGTGTGTGGAGAACAGGGTTCTAAATTTAATTTCTAAACTAGGAGGTTTTTTTATAGGGTATATTACCAGTCACAAGTATAAAAAATGCTCACATTGTATTTCTGTCAAAGTACAACAAAAACTTATCAGTGTATATTGTTTCATCTTTAAAACAATACACATGGCTCTAGGTGGTTTGTAACCTTAGAATAGTATACAGTTCAGTTAGGAGCCCAGAGGATAAAAGGAAGGTAAGTTTTAACATCTCAAAGTAGTTCTTTTCTGGCCAGGCCCTGGGTGTCATACTGAAGTAAATTAAGAGATTAGCAAGAATCCAGGTTTCCTTATCAAATTTCCTTTACCTAAGGGAACAGGTTTTTAGACCTAGGGGTTTATAATAAATGACTAACTTCTTAAGATAAGGTTTTGAAAGGGGCAAAACTTATATGAAAGGGGTACATAATCTATACCTAGTAAAATTTAATAGCCCAATGCTATTCTAACCAAACCTTTTTGGAGTGTAGATTAGTTAGCAGGTATTCAAAGTGTCTAGGGGAAGTCTCTGAAGCAAAGCAATCCTTTCTGTTACAAACTGCTATGGCATTCAAAAACAAGGAGAAAAGAAATTGTTTTTGATGCTAAATTTTCCAGGTAAAGAGAAATTTAATCAAGGCTATATTTTACCTATAAATATGCACAGTGGAAGAAAGAATAATTTTAGACCAAATAATATGACGGAAATATAATGTCAGTACCATAACATAAATCTTAAAAATATCTCTGTGGAATTTCTCCAACTTTCCACTTCATGTTTCCAGAGTGGACGTTTCGGTGAAATTCCCTTGGGGGCATACAAATAGCCATCCATGCCAAGAATGACTTCTAGTGGGCCTTCTGTCCATCCACTTAATAGAAATATAAAAATTCCTATCAATGAAAAAGACAATATGTGGTATTGGTGATGGAACCCATATCAGGCATGTGCAAAACAAATGCTCTACCTACTGCTACTATAATTCTAGTCCAACATTTTCATTATTTTGACTCTTACCACCCTAAATAAAACTGGAATTGCTTTTATTTTTTCTTTACTTTACTTTTTTTTTCAGGCCATACCATTGACACTTGGGTTACTCTAGACTATGTGCTCAGAAATCACTCCTAGCTTAGGGGGCCATATGAGGCACTGGGGCTTTGAACCATGGTCCATCCTAGAGTAGCAAATGCAAGGCAGATGCCTCACAGCCTGTGCCACCACTCTGGGCCCTACTTTTATTTATTTATTTTCTTATTATTAAAATAATTTTGCTACTTTACAAAAAAATTAAAATCTGTTCTCTTCATCAAAACTTATGGTTAGAAAATAATTTCAAATTCTTTCAGATGAAACTCAAGAATTTAATAAAAATATGACTTTCTGCTTATTTTCTCAAGAGCAGCTTCAAAGTTGCATAACAGTTCACATAGGATAACCATGTATCAAGTATCTCTGGGATGTATTTAGCCTAACGGTCAACATAACTTCCCTTAAAACCTTAAACATCTCCTCCAATTCAGATAAGAATAATTATGCTCTGGTTAAGCTTGTGTCCTTGGATTATTTTTTCTTTGAAAGCATGTTCTTTGTGCAAAAAAGCAAAACTAGAATTTATGGCAGTAAATGACCAACCTAATTTTATTCAGCAAGTTACTGACAGAGCTAAAATATATTTCAAGCAGACCAACTCCTTGTTTAGGTTTATTATACCACTTTTTATGTCTCAAGGCAAGCCACAAAATAAATCACAATGTCTCATTTATTAATAATTTAAGATTGAAAGCAAAAATATTCAGTGTTGATATATAACACAGGAAGGTATTGGTGACTAAATACCTTTTGCCCTTAACATGTAATGACTGCGTTTGTAAATGTAGTTTATTACATGATCAAAGCTCAGAAATTTCTAGGTTGTCATTGTAAATGTTAAGATTAATTAGCACTTCAATTAGAATTAGAAAATCAACTCATCCAGTATACAACACCCTTCATTAGTTATTACTGTATATCTTGTGATAATTCAATGAATAATTTATTTCATTTTATAAATATTATTAGACCAGTTCTTCTGACATGAGGTGTAAGGCTTGATTGGTGCAGGTAGACCCAAGAATAGGCTTAATCAGAAGCTGGTTGTGTTCAGACTTGCTGAATTGTTTCCACTCTCACATATTTTCTCTTTGGTTCACAAACATACACCAATGCAAAGGTCCTAATTTTTTTATTCTGACCACTCTATGTTAAACAGTTTTTCTATTGAAACTTTGATTTATATAGTTTGAGTTACATATTTAAATATCATATTGAGTTAGATAAATATGAACATATTTATATAATAAGAATGTTTTACCTACAATGAAGAAAATGGCAGAAAGACAACTAATCAAATATGTAACTCTCCAAAAATTTTTTATTAAATATATTTTTTATTTAAGTAACATGATCATATTTGGGTTACAGTCATAACCAGAACACCCCCCTTCACCAGAGCAACATTACCCCCTCCCCTCTTCCCATCCCCTGCCTGTATTCGAGACAGGCATTCTACTACAGTAATTTGTTCTTAAGTTCAGTAAGTTGTATTTTTTTCCTTAAAGGATAAGAGTAAAAAAATATAGTAAAGGTGTGATAGTGGCAACTGCCAATGTTTGCATAGGTCCAGAAAAATGAGGAAAATGGAAAAAAAAATCCTTGACCTGATTACAAAAAGGCCTTACCCCAGAAGTTTATTGGCATAAGACAGACTCTGGGTTCCAGGCATACCAGTCTATCCAACTACAGTCATTCTCAAGGTCCCGGTGAAGCTTTATCACACTTTAGCTATAGTTGGTATCAGACTTTTATATTTAAAGATTCTGGATTCTGTGCATTTCTTTTGTTGATGTCAGGCTGATGTGAAGCATCCTCTAGTTTCAGCATATCATTAAATGTGAAGCCATCTGCCCTGCGTGCAGACTGTTGCTGATTCACCTGGGTGTTGGGAGTACTCTTTGGAGTAAGTCAATGCCAAAGCAGTGGTAGGTCTTCTCTGGTAGAGGCTTGGATCCTGGGAATGTTAAAGACAATTGTCGTTGTTTCCATAGATGGTATCCATTGTTCAGGTGTGTGTGGGTGATACCCATTCTTCTGAGGCCTGAGCCAAATCATTATGCCAATGTTCAGGGTAAAAGGCCTAATTACATTACCAAATTTGTGTTCCCATCTCTATTAGATAAGAACTTGTTTGCATATGTATTATTTTCCCATTTTAATGTGCCTATGCAAAAGAGAAGCAATGCCACTAGATATTGTTGGTGCATCTGGGAGCCAACAAATAAAGTCCAACATTTCCCATAACTTGATATAAACGTGAAATCTAATCAGAGTTTCTCTTCTACCAGTAGTGCTTATAAAGCAGATCTCACAGGGGGAAAATCAAACAATCAAATAACTAATCTAGTGGGCAAAATTGTCACTATATGAGGATATTTGAAAAGAGTTATAGATGTTAAGGAAATACATCTGAGATATACAAAAGAGATACATGTGACTCTTTTATGTTTTAAAAATAAACAAAAAGAAAGAAAACAAGAGTATTTGAAGACAACAGATGATAGTTGAGTTTGAGACATGTTTTGCTGCATTACGGAACCCTATATTGTCCTTGAACTAGGGTTTATGCTGAATCTGATTCTGGTATCATGCAACAGTCCATAGTTTGATGGGGGCATGAGGGGCTACCAAGCATTGGTCAACAGGCGTGTTGGTTATAGTTGTTTGTATAAGCATGAGCTGGGGACCAAGAGGGTGTCTTTCAATGAGGAGCTGGATGGTGGTGTTGGGGTAGAAAGTCATTCTTGGTGTCTACCCAATAAGGAACTGAGGATAAGGAGGGTTGAATAAGGGGAAGATAATGGTTCAGGGTTTGGGTATGAGCAGGTAGGAGAAACAAAGGAGTGAGGGGAGAGGCAATACATATAAGACTAGACAATAAAGGTCTATTTGAGTGTTTTATCAGAATCTTGGGCATCCTGATTCTATTCCTAGGAACAGTCTAGGATCAGGAACGTTATTGAATAATGCTTAAAAAGTATATTTGTCGCGCGGATGCAAATGCTCCCGCACGGTTCTGAAAAATAGTATTACTAGCAAAAAAAACCCAGGGGGTCCAATATACATAGGGGAGTGGATTCTCTCCTCCACCTGATCCCCAGGGCCCAAGTTGCCAGGGCCAGCCATGAAGACCCGCCTGGCATGGGGGGTCCCAGTCTCCTGGACCAAGTGTTCAGTCCAGAAGATCTGTGGCCTGCTGTCCGACCAGCGACCCTAACATACCAGGAAAAAGGAGGGACTTCTTTCCTGTCATGTGCGCTCTGCTGGGTCCAACTGCGAGCTCCCTCTCCAATTTAAAAATTGAAAGGGAGGGGTTTCCCTCCTCCGCCCATCCCCCAGGGCCTGAGTTGCCAGGGTCGGCCAGGAAGACACGCCTGGCGTGGGGGTCCCAGTCTCCTGGACCAAGTGTTCAGGAGTGTTTATAAACACTTTTATTTAATTAAAGAACAAAGGTTTACAAAGTTATAGTTGAGTTTTAGACATATAATATTTCACTCCAATCCCACCACCTGTACCAAATCCCATCACCACATCACCAGTACTACTATACTCCATCACCTCTTACTTCCCAAACAACTTCCCTTATCCCCCAATTTGCCACCTTGTCAGGCATATTAAATTTCAATGGATTCGGGGGAGATGAAAATTTCAATGGATTTTATATAGATATCATGTTTTCAATGATACTGAACCTGTGTTTTGGATAAATAGCTGTACCATTCTCCCAATACAGAAATATGACTAACAAATGGTCCCCAATACTTCACTTTCTCAACTTCTTTGAACCATACTTGATTTCTTTTCTTTTTTGTACTTTTCTACTCTAGAATCTGGAGTCAAGGGTGGTCTAGAATCTCCCTCTTCTTACTACATTATATTTTCTAAAACAATTATTTTATATATTGTAGATAAGTGAGATCACCCCTGTGTTTGCCCTTTATTTTTTTACTTACTTCATTCAACATATTTTCCACTTCCAACCAGGTTGCAGAAAATTGTATAATTTTCTTTTTCCTCTCTGCTACATAATATTCCATTGTCTGTCTGTCTGTCTGTCTATCCATCCACCCATACATCTCTCCATCCATCCATCCATCCATCCATCCATCCATCCATCCATCCATCCATCCCCCCCCCCCCCCCACCCACCCACCCACCCACACCCACCCACCCATCCATCCATCCATCCATCCATCCATCCATCCATCCATCCATCCATCCATCCATCCATCCATCCATCTATCTATCTATCTATCTATCTATCTATCTATCTATCTATCTATCTATCTATCTATCTATCTATCTATCTATCTATCTATCTATCATCTATCTATCTCTCTCTATCTATCAATCTACTGTACTAAATCTTCTTAATCTATTCATTTTTTGGACATCTAGGTTAATTTTATATCTTAGCTATTGTACTTATCGCAGCAGTAAAAATTGCTGTGCACATGTCATTGTGATTTAATGTTTCTAAGTTTTGTTTAGGCCTGACATTTTAACAATATTGATTCTTAACGTTTGTAAGCATGCCATATTTTTTTCATTTCTTCAGGTCTTTTAACTTTTCCTTGATTTAAAGTTAGTATGGTAGATATCCCCAACATCTTTTATTAAATTGATTTCTAGGAACTTGATGTTTTAAAATAGTATAATAAATGAAATAGACTTCATTATCTCTTTCTATTCTGATTCTTTATTGTTAAATAAAAATAAACCTTTTTTTTGTGTGTGTAGGTTATCTTAAAGTGAAATTGTTGGGTCATATGGCAGCTTAATTTTAAATTAACTGAAGACTCTCCATACAGTTTTCCACAGGGATTGAACCAGATACTATCTCAATTAGCAGTGGATGAAAGTTCCTTTTCAGCCATACCTGCAACCAGATTGTTCCTATGATTTTTGATATATGCTGTTCTTACAGGTGTGGGATGATATCTCATTTTTGTCTTATTTAAATTTTCTTAATGATAAATGATGGTGAATTTTTTCATTCAGGTAAGTTTTTCTTTCTTTCTTTCTTTCTTTCTTTCTTTCTCTTTCTTTCTTTCTTTCTTTCTCTTTCTTTCTTTTTCTTTTCTTTCTTTCTTTCTTTCTTTCTTTCTTTCTTCTCTTCTTTCTTTCTTTCTTCTTTCTTCTTTCTTTCTTCTCTCTTCTTTCTCTTCTTCTTCTTTCTTTCTTTTTCTTTCTTTCTTTCTTTCTTTTCTTTCTTCTTTCTTTCTTTCTTTCTTTCTTTCTTCTTTCTTTCTTTCTTCTTTCTTTCTTCTTCCTATCTCCTTCCTTCCTTCCTTCCTTCCTTCCTTCCTTCCTTCCTTCCTTCCTTCCTTCCTTCCCTCCCTCCCTCCCTCCCTCCCTCCCTCCCTCCCTCCCTCCCCCTCCCCTCCCCTCCCCTCCCCTCCCCTCCCCTCCCTCCCCTCCCCTCCCCTCCCCTCCCCTCCCTCCCTCCCCTCCCCTCCCCTCCCCTCCCCTCCCCTCCCCTCCCCTCCCCTTCCCTTCCCTTCCCTTCCCTTCCCTTCCCTTCCCTTCCCTTCCCTTTCTTTTCTCTTATTCTTTCCACACCCAGCATCACTCAGGTATTACTTCTGGTTCTCCACTTAGAAATTACACCTAGCTGGGTTGCAGGACTAAATGGATGCCAGTGAGCAAATCCAGGTCGGGTGCACATAAGGCAAATGCAGTAGTATGCTGTGCTGTTGCTCTGGCCTCAGATTCCTTTTACTTTAGCCAAATTTTTTTTGTCATGCAGCAACTCCTTAAATTGATGTCGTTCCAGTTCCATACGTTTATTTCTAATTTTGTTGGCTTTGCCAGTGAAATCAGTTCATTAAAGATATCTTTGAGGTCCAAATCTTATTTTTTTTTGTTTGTTTTTATTTTGGGGCCAAACCCGGTGATGCTCAGGGGTTACTCCTGGCTGTGCTCCTAGAAATCGTTCCTGGCTTGGGAGATTATAATGGATGCCAGTATGTTCTGTGTCAGCCATGTGCATAGCAAAGGCCCTACTGCAGAGCTATCTCTCTGGCCCCTGAAGCATTTTTTTGAAGCATTTTTCTGTCTGTTTTCCTCAATGAACTTTATAGACTTTGATCCTATTTGAATTCACTTGCGTGTAAAATGTGTGATATTATTTGAGTTTTAATTTCTTTCATCTGTTCCCATTCTTTGACTAATTTTTCCATTGTCTGTTCATTTACTTTGTTTTTTTTTTTTCCAATCTCTCCCACTGTATGGAACTGTTATTTATCTCATCTACCACAGCACCAAGTCTATTCTCAGCTTCTGATACCCTGTCCCAGAGCTTATCCATTTTGTAATTCACTTTATTTACTGAGTTTTTCAGGCCTGTTAGTTGACATGTTATTTCAGTTTGGAGTATTGTGATTTCTGTCTTCATATTTTCTTGGTTCTCATTAGTGTTCTTTTCAACTCGATCCATGGTTTCTTTGAGTTCGTTGAGCATCTTCCATATTGCTAGTCTAAAGTCCTTATCTGAGAGGTTGATTAGTTGGTTGGTCATTATCTGGTCATCAGAATTGTCATCTTCATTCTCTATGTCTGATGCTGGCCTGCGTTGTTTCCCCATTGTCAGACTTGTATTGTGGGTTTTTCTACGTGTTGTGGTGGTATTCGTTGGCTAAATGATGCAGGCAGCCACACCCTCTAGCTCCGCCCTTCCTGGATAGGTCGACTTGCCTCCAAGGGAGGGGAGTCCTCTGTGGATGAACCTCACACAGGATCAAATCTTAGGCCCGAGCATGCAGCAGAGAAGACAGTCCGGAGAGAAATGCTGGGCTTCAGTAATCCAGCACAGTTCTTAGTGTGATTTTTTCTTCTTGTTGTGATGGTGTTCTTTTTTAGAAAGAGCGCACAGCCGCGTAGTGAAGTAGAGCCAAAGTGCTCTTCTGGAGCCTCTTTTTGGTCCACTACCAAGAGGTTCACACGGCAGGTCAGTAGACAGACACACACAGGCAGTACTCACAATTTTTCACAGTTGGGCCCCATTGGGCAGGCATAGTTTCGTAGATTTTCCCAGCCTGACATCACAAACAGGGGACCTGGCTTTTGCAAAGTACTGCTTACAGCCGGTTTTCATGTTATGGAGCAGTTCCTTGGTGTTCGTGCCCTAGAATGGGCCTCTGGGAGAGCGAGTTTTCTGGAACCTCTTTTCGGCCCACTCCCAAGAGGTTCACGCAGCAGGACAGTAGACAGACACACACAGGCAGCACTCACAATTTTTCACAGTCGGGCCCCACTGGGCAGGCGTAGTTTTGTAGATTTTCCCAGCCTCGAGTTTTAATTTCTTACATGTAGATAACCAGTTCTTTTTGGTTTTTGGGTCACACCCAGCGTTGCTCAAGGGTTACTTCTGGCTGTCTGCTCAGAAATAGCTCCTGGCAGCACAGGGGACCATATGGGATACCGGGATTCGAACCAACCACCTTAGGTCCTGGATCGGCTGCTTGCAAGGCAAACGCCACTGTGCTATCTCTCCGGGCCCAAGATAACCAGTTCTTATAGTCCTGCTTTTGAAGAGGCTATCTTTATTCCAGTTCATGTTTTCAGCTTCTTTATCAAAAATTAACTGTGCATATATATAGGATTTGTCACTGAGTATTTCATGGTGACCCATTGGTTAGTGAGCTTATTGTAAGTCCAGTATCAGGCAGTGCTAATCACAATAACTTTATAATATAATTCCAAATGAGGTGCCTCCACATTTTTTTTCATTTTGCTTTGCCTATTCAAGGTCTCTTTTGATTCCATACAAATCTATAATTGACTTTTCTAGATTCTTAAAGTATATCATGTAAATTTGAGTGGAGATTTCATTGAGTCTTTATAATAGATTAATTAGGTCTGACATTTTAACAATATTGATTCTTAAAGTTTGTAAGTATGCAATAGTTTTTTCATTTCTTCAGATCTTTTATCTTTACTTTGATTTAAAGTTAGTATGGTAGCTATCCCCCACATCTTTTATTAAATTGATTTCTAGGCACTTGATGTTTTAAAATAGTATAATAAATGGAATAGACTTCATTATCACATTCTATTATGATACTTTATTTTTAAATAAAGCATTGTGTGTATTGACTTTGAAGCCAAATACTTTGCTGTATTGAATTATTGTTTCTAAGACCTTTGTTGTTTATTCTTAGTAATGTCTCCTATGTATACTATCATGTCATTTGCAAATAGTGATAAGTTGAGTCATTATTTTCCAACATAGATACCTTAAATTTAGAGTTTCTGATTGTAGTCAATACTATATTGAACAAAAGTGAAGAGAGTGTACATCTTTACCTTTGACTGATCTCAAAGGAAATGGTTTCAGTTTTTTTCTTTAGTTAAGCACTGTGATTACATTGTTCATAGTTAGGTTTCAGTCATTGGATGTACACCAACAGTGTACGACAATTCACCAGTGCACCTTTACCATCACCAATGCCCCTCTTTCCATTCCCCCACTCTCTCTGGGGTAGAAATTTGGCTTTACTCTCTTTCTCTCTCTTTCTTTCTCTCCCTCTTTTCTTTATGACACTGTGTTTTGCACAATTAATGTTAATGAGGAGAGCCAAGTATGACACTTTATTCCCTTTCAAAACTGAGTTCTTGTCCAGAATGATCAATTCCAGCTATCAGGGTCATAGTAAACCCTTCTCTAACTGCACTTACTACTTTTCATGGCAAGCTTCCTACTTACAACTATTCCTCTTGACCCTCATATTTATTGTCTCTGAATATTATTACCAAACTGTCCTTTGCTTTTCATATATCCCACAGATGTATGCAATTATTCTGTCTATCCATCTCCCTCTGACTCTTTCTACTCAGCATAAAATTTTTCATATCCTTCCATATAATCAAATTTTATGACTTCATTTTTCCCAAGAGTTTTATAGCATTTCATTGTGTAGATGTGCAACAATTTCTTTAGCCACTCATCTGTTGGACATCTGATAGTTCTGTGGTGAACATAGGAGTGCAGATAGCATTTTTATTTTTTTTTGTGTGTTCCTGGGCATATTCCTAGGATTGGTATTGCTAGATCATATGGGAGCATAAATTCTAGTGTCTGAAGAATATCCATATTGTTTTCCAAAAGAGCTGAGCGAGTCACCATTCCCACCAGCAGTGAATGAGAGTCTCTCCCTGCATCCATGCCAGTGCTGGTTGTTCTTGTTCTTTGTTATGTGTGTCAGTATCTGTGGTTTGGAGTGTTACCTCATTGTTGTTTTGATTTTTATCACCCTGAAGACTATTGATGTGGAGCATTTCTTCCTGTCTCTTTTGGCCTTATTTTTTCTTCTTTGAGGGGTTATCTGTTCATTCACACCCCCATTTTTGATGGGGTTAGATTTTTTCTTACAAAGTTTACTAGTATCTTGTATATCTTATATATTAACCCCTTATCTGATGAGTAATGAGTGAGTAGTTTTTCCAACACTGTAGATAGCCTTTGTTTCCTATTCACTGTTTCCTTGGAAGTGCAAAGTTTCTCAGTCTAATGTAGCCTCACTTATTTATCTTTACTTTCAGTTGCTTGGATATTGGAGTTTCATCCATGAAGATGCTTTTGGCTTCAATGCCTATGTTTTCCTCTAGGTACCTTGTGATATCAGCTCTGATATTAAAGAGAAGTGTGAGTTCATTTTTTTGCATTTAGTTGACCAATTTTTTCTTGTATCTTTGTTCCATTTTGTATTTCTTGCTCCTTTATCAAAATTTTGTCATATACCTGTGGATCTATCTCTGAATATTCAAGTGTATGCTATTAATCTGAAGGTCTGTGTATATTGCAATACCATTCTGTTTTGATGACTACTGATTTACAGTACATTTCAAAGTGTGGAAAAGTGATTTATCTGATCTTCTTTTTGCCAACGATAGCTTTAGCTACTCATGGATTTTATTGATTCTTATGAATTTTGGAAGTGTCTGATCCACTTCTTTGAAAAGTGTCCTGGGTATTTTCACAGATACTGCATTAAATCTGTATAATACTTTGAGAAATATTTACTTTGTGGTTTGCATTATTGTCAATGAGGGGGTACCATTTATATCACTATATTCCTTTTCAGCACCTTATTCCTTTCCAGAGTGATCAGTTCCAACTATCACTGTCAAGATAATTGTCAGTGCAGTTAGTGCTCTAACTGCTCTCACCACTCTTTGTGGCAAGCTTCCTATCATAGCCCCATGTGTTTTTTAATTGCTTTATTTAATAACCATTGTTACAAAATTTTTCATTGTTCTGTTTTAGTCATACAGTTTACACCATTCTTCATCAGTGCACACATCTCGAATCTGATGTCTCCCTTTTCTCTCCTACCCATCTCCCCCCTCACCTCTCTCTAGGGCAGACTATTTGTTTCTCTCTTCCCCCACCCCCTCTCTCTTCTTTTTGACACTATGACTTGCTCACCACATAGAGCAGTGAGCACAGTTAGAGTAGAGAAGGATCTACTAAGACAATGATAGTTTGAACTGATCACTCTGAACAAGGACTCTGTGCAGAAAGGGGAGAAAGAAGCATACAAGGCACCACTCCATTAACAATAGTGAAATACTTTAAAGATGTTATTGTTCTCAATTAATGTGCAGAGTATACATTTTCATTTTATTGTGTCCCATGTGCATTGGAGAAGAATGTGTATCTAGCTTTTTAGGATGGAAAGCTATACGTACACACATATATGCATACACAAAAATATGTATATATACACATGCATATGTACATATACACACTATATATACATATACATATATTCATATATATATTAAACCACTCTCCTATTTCTTCCTTTGAGCCAGTACATCTGTGTTAATATATACATATATGTGTATATATAAAATATATAAAGCTATTTTCTTCAGAGCCAGTAAACCTGTGTTGTTTTGTTTTATTCTGGTTGATATATTGTTCTTCACATTTCTTTCTTGATTTTGTTGTTCATTTGTGTTCACAAGAAAAAATGAAAATTGTTTTTTTGTGTTCTATTTTTACCATTTATGCCCTACTAGCTTTTGGGTTTATTTGCTGTTTATTCTCTAGATTATTAGATATGTATTTTGGTTGCTGATATGAACTTTTCTTCTTTCTTAATATAGACCTGAATGATACGAATTCCTAACATAACCCAAATTACAAATTTTGCAATATCACATAGATTCTGACAGCTTGAATCTTCACTGTCATTAATTTCAAGAAAATACTTTATTTCATCCTTGATTTCCTCTTATGCTCCAAATTACGCTTTAGTTGTGTTTTGTTCAGCTTCCACATGTTGAAAGTTTCTATATCTTGTTGAATTTAAGTCATAAAATGTAGACCATCCTTCCCTAGGGCACCCTTCCTTTGTATAATTTCTATATTTGAATGTGGGGAGCCTAGCTGATGAAACCTGGGACATAGGACACCTCAGTAATTCCTAATCTGGTCACCCACGTGACCAAAAGGCCCATGCCTTGAGAACAAAGGAAATAGACAAAAATAAAGTAATTCAGAGCAGCCCAATATATCCAGCCAGAAAGAAAAATATAGAGTTTGCCTTTGTGTTAACAAACATTATTAAGAACTCTGTTTGAATCTTATGCCTTTTAGTAAAACGTGCTCAGGTCTACCTCTTTGCCCCTCCCTATTACCTTCCCCAGTTTATGCTAATGAATGCTTGTAACTGTGATTGGTGTAAAATTTGTAACACCCCTGACGTGTTTCAGCCCTTAAAAGCTGATCCCCCAACAATAAACTTCCCTTTTTGAACAGCATGTGTTGTCTTGAAGGCCCTTCTTACTAATTTCTCTAGTTCTTCTTTACAGGTCGGTTCTGCTCGAGTGAACCCACTAATAACTAGCAACTTTCATTTCCACACCCCCGTGGGTCGGGGGACTCCCACGAAAGTTGCATTTGAAATTTTACATATATAATTTATTGATGCCATAATATGTGATATATCTTGGAGAATGTTCCATGTGCTCTAAAAATGTGTATTCTTATTTGGGAGAATAAAAAGTCAGGTATATGTCCAACAATACCAGTTTTTTTTAGTTTCTCATTGAGGATTCTTTTCTTTACTGGTAATATATATGGTTGACCTATGTAGTGTTGAAATTAGAGCATTGAAGTTTTTGCACTACATTATATTTAATTCAATGAGTTTATTCAGGTTGTTAGCAGAAGCTTTATAAAAGTTTCTGGGCCTTCATTCAGTGTATAAACGTTGATGATATTATTTCTTGATAAATTGTTCTATCACAGTCTACAATTTCTTTCTTTATATTGCATGCTTATATTAAATTTGGCAGATGTAAGTATGGCTTTCCCAAATTTTTAAATTTTTCTTCCTTTGCGAGGGTTTGCATAATTTTTTCTATCTTTTCCCTCTGAATATGTATTTATTCTTTATATTTAGATAAACAGTAGGTGGATGGATTTTTCTTTCCTGATCCATAGAGTTGTTCTATGCCATTTTACTCATTGATATTGAGGAAGATTGATGACACTTAGATCTATGCTGAAATCTGTGTATGTGTGTGTGGAATCTATTTGTTTTTGCAAGATTCTTATTTTATTATAGGTGATCATTCAGTAATTTTTAGAGGATTTAGATTTATTTGTTGCAAATGCTACCAGTTCTTGTTTGTCTGCAAAGGTTATCTCTCCTATTAAATGACAGCATCACAGTATAGTGAAGTCTAGATCAGAATGTTTTACTTAATATTTTAATATATAATTCCACTATTTCCTGGCTTATAAGATATCACATGGAAGTTCTGTTTTTATTCTCATGTTGATTCCCTTATATGTAAGGGATATTTTCCCCCTCTCTTACTTCGTTAAGTAATTTTCTTTGTATTTCGATATTACCCATTTGATTACTTTGTGTCTTCATGTCGTTTTGCTAAAGTTTTTTTGTTTGTTTTTGTTTGTTTGTTTTTGATTTTTGGGTCACACCCGGTAGCTTGTTTGGTACTCTTTGGTCCTCTTGAATCATTGCGGGAGCCTCTCTCCAAAGATCAGGTTACTGCTTCTTGATTATTTCATCTGCCAACCAATTTTCCTCTTTCCCTTTTTTCTCTCCACCTATTTTTTCTTTGATATAAAAATTATTCCTCTTGATATTATCTATTACAAATCTTACATTCTCTTTTATTCAATTTGCTCATTTTACTTTTGTCACTTTATTCTTGGTAATGATCAATATTTTGTCTTCAATACTATCTTCACATTTTTCTCTTTAAAATTTTGATACAGTCCTCCACATACTGAATTCTTTACTGATGGCTGGCTATTATAGTTTTTTTCTCCATTAATTACATTTACATGAATTCTTGATTCTCTAAATTATTTCACCTTTCAGTTGTTTGAATTGTTCTTCCAATTGTTTTTCCAGTGTTTGCCTTATTTCCATGACCTTTCATGGAAAATTGTGTTTAGTTGATCACTGATGAGGGTTGAGTCTTCGTTGGAGCTCTAAATGTTTGTTTAATGTTAATTTAAATGGAACACAAATTTTTCAGTCATATTTATATTTTCTTAATAAAAATTATACCATGGTAAGACATACTGTTCTTTTTTCTTTTTTGATAGGAGGGATGAATAATTCTAAATTATTTCTTTTGTTTATTATATATTTAAGTATATATATATATATATATATATAATATTTAGTATATTACCATGTACTATATTTCTAGAACTTACATATTAAATATATTTATAGTTTTATATTTTAATATGATGTACATTGAATTTTATTAAAATATATAACAGTGAGAAGTTGGAATTTATTATATATATTATATATATATTTTATAGATATTTTGTTTATTATATATTTTTATTTATTATATATTTCATATATATTTAATATATATTTTATATATTTATGTTTATTGTATATTATATTATATAAATATTATATATTTATTATATATTCTTTTTTCTTTTTTGATAGGAGGGATGAATAATTCTAAATTATTTCTTTTGTTTATTATATACTTAAATACAATCCATAATTGCATTTATAATGTTTATCCTACATAAAAATATTGTGTTCTATACTTTCTTCATTGAAAATGTTACACTTATATTTTCCTCTGTAATTTTCTATTAGACACCAAATATAAAATTATTCCTATTGTATTTCTATTAGAAAATGCAAATGAAAAGTGTTCAATATTAATATTTTAAAATTAAGTTATGTATTTTATAGGGGTTTCTTCAGAGTTGCTTGTAGTTGAACTTATGACTTGTAAATAAACTTTACTTATAATGAGCACACAAAGGATGCACTCCATATATTCAAGCTATCTTTCAAACCCTCCAGATCATTTGCTTTTACAAGACACTAAATTCTATTCTTTTTTTTTTTTTAAATTTTTTTTTTTTTTTTTTGGTTTTTGGGCCACACCCGGCGATGCTCAGGGGTTACTCCTGGCTGTCTGCTCAGAAGTAGCTCCTGGCAGGCACGGGGGACCATATGGGACACCGGGATTCGAACCAACCACCTTTGGTCCTGGATTGGCTGCTTGCAAGGCAAACGCCGCTGTGCTATCTCTCCGGGCCCTTTTTTTTTTAAATTTTAATATAATATTTTATTTTATAAAGAAATTGATCTAATGTAATCACAAATCACAATATCTACCTCCCCAGTGCCTTCTTGAACAAATATAAGATTTTTACAGATGGATATTTTCATATTTATTGATGAAACTCAGATAAATTGAAGCAAAATAGACCTCAAAATGCAAATCCTAAGAATATATTATTAAATTCAGTCAAAACAAAAATAATTTATATCTCACATAGTACACCAATGATGCCATGAATCAATTCTTTCATTTGTATGCTTCTAGAAAACACTGAATGAAACCATTTTAATAACACATAAATATTATAACCTATACCAACATTATATTATATATAATGGAATATATATGGGATATAAAATTTTAAGGGTTTTGGGGGGAACATTGAGAGAATGGAATGTGGCCTATACCCAGCATCTATCATGGATTGATTATTCCTGGCTCTATTCAGAAGCAACCCTTCTTGATACTCAACAAACCACCATAATCAGGTCAAGGATCACACTGTGGTCAGCTGCATGCAAAGCAAGTGCATCACCTCCTGTACTGTGTTTCTGGTTGACAATTTTAAAGGTTTAATTGATTTTGATAGCATGCTCTGAACCAGGCTTCCAAACCATGCAATCACTCCCTTTAACACAGGCCACAGTTTGTTTACCGTTAGGGCTCTGGATCAATCTAAAGATGAAAAGGCTGAACCCTTTCTGTGCCTGTTCATCTAGTTGCACACACACCAATACAATCAAGTCAAAAACGTCCAATTCCTGGTTTCTGTTAACAAGACAAACAAGCCAGGACAACCAATTCCTTTTCACTTCTTGACAGCTTTTTGAAGTCTGTCTTTTTAAGATCTTTTTTTTTTTTAATATAATTTTTATTTTGATCATAGTGTCTTACATATTGTTGACAATAACATTTTAGGTACATATTTACATAAAATCAGGGGGGATTCCCATCCCCAAATTGTCCTCCCTACCCCTCCGTTGTTGTCCTACCTCCCATTTCCTCTTCCCTCACCCCCAGGGCGGCTAGAATATGTGGTCCCCTCTGTATCCAACCCACTACTTAGTAGTCTTGCACCTGTTTGGTCTTGATGCCTCCCTTATCTCCCCCTCTAACTGTAGGCAGGACTAGCTAGTTCAAGTTGCGTGGTTTTGCCTGAGAAGGAGAAGATAAATAAACTGGGGTAAGAGTCTAATACTCCCAAAATGGGTGGAATCCTTCTAGAGGCTCTCATCATCGATTTGGGAGATGAAGGAGAGAAAGAAGGTGAAACACTCCACCAGTACCAAAAAAAGTGTCAATTATCCAGTGAGGACTCCAGCTATATCGATAAGCACCACAAAAAAACAGCCGAAAAACAAAGCAAAACAGACAGACAAACAAACAAACAAAAAACAGAACAAAAACAAACAAACAAACCAAAAACACGCCATGGTCTTGAAATAAGAAACATGGCATAGCACATAACGAGGGAAAAGAAAAGAATAGAAAAAAATAAGTATAATTGGGGACAACGATTTCAATAATCACACCCAAACAGAGAAATCGACCAAAATAGATAGGTAAATAAAAATAATAATAACAATAATAAATGAAGGTAAAAGATATATATGTATATATATATATATATATACACACACACATATATATACATATATATATATAAAATACTAAGTTTTTGTGCTTTTTGTATTTTTGTTTTTTCCCCTCCTGCCCTGGCACAGTAAATATTGGGGTCATTCGAAAAGGAATTCACATGGCCTAAGAAATATGGGGTTTCTCCGTCCTTGGAGTATACTGTCATGGGATCAGCTCCAGACTTTGCTCAGGATCATTTATTCTCCTGGTGGTGTTTTTTGGCGTGTGGAAGACTTCTGTTCTGTCCAGGGTGATACACTCAGAGCTCTGTGTTTAGAGGTCTCAGTATCTGCACAGATCCTGAGGTAGGACTTATGGTGAGGTCAGTCTTTGTGGTTCTAGAGGTTCTGTTACCTCAGTGTCGTTTTAGTCCATCTTCTGTGGTTGGTGACCTTGGTCTTTGCACTGAACCTAGGATGGCACCTAGGTTAGCGTCTTTCTTTGTGCTTCCAGAAGGCCCATTCTGTTGCAGTTGTCTCTGTCAGACCTTTGGGACTGGGGGTCATGCTTATTGTGCAAGTCATAGTTCAAACCCTAAACTAGGGCTTTTTTATTGGTCCCAAGATGTATACTGTCTGGTCGTGGTTCTAGTAGCCAGTCATCTGTAAGTCACGATCTTGGCTTTTGGACCTACCAAAGGGTGCCCAGTCTTCTGGTTTTGTCTTGTCGTTAGCTGGTAAGGTAGGCTAATCTGCTCTAAGGTCAAGTTGTTCACATTTTCCTCTTTGTCAGGATATCATGTTAGAGCTGGTCCTTGTTGTTGACCCCGCAGTATTAAGGCTGTTCCGGATGGAGTTTGTTTCCTGTAGCTGTTGTGAAGAGCTGTGCCGATTCTATGTCTGGGATCCAGGGTTCAAGGCTGGATGAATGGCATCTAATCATCTGAGGTCTAAGTGATTCCACATGACATATTTTCAAGGTAGGAGATACCCCTGTATTGTAAACAACTATGAGTTCCCATCTCTAGTATATAAGAGCTCTTTTTTTTATATGTAAGGTTTCCCCATTATTTAGTGTGTCTTTGCAGGGGGAGGTGGAGCCACATTGTATTGTCGGTGTGGTTGGGGGTGGACAGAGGGGATAACAGACACAGGTCACATACCCAAAAATGATAAAAAAAATATATAATAATAATAATAATAATAATAATAATAATAATAATAATAATAAAATAAATAAAAACGTATGTGCTCACAAATGTATATATAGGACCAACATTTAAAAAAATAAATAAATAAATTTAAGAGGAAAAAAAAAAAAAAAAGAACGAAAATGAGTTAGCGAAGTTTTTAAAGGACCAAAGTGGTGCAAAAGACTACCTTACATTTGGGGGAGAGCAGATAACGAAGTGGTGTATTACAGGTCTTATGCCTATGTTGGAAGTACAGTTTTTCCCATTGTCTTTTGGGTTTTTCTTGTGATGTGTGGGTTCCCAGGCATCTTCCTATCACACCCCCTGACCTTCTTCAGGTTGGTAAAAATTTGCGGCAGGGAGGTCTTGGAAGAGTTCTTGCATTGGGGATACTTTTGGACCTAGGTCCGGTTTCAAAAAACAGTCCATGTTAGGGGGAGTTGGTAGGGAGGGCCTCGCAGCATGAGTCCGCAGGGGAGTTGGCTGTCTTTTCTTGCCCGGGACGAGGTGTGGGTTTGACTGGGTGTCCCTTCTCTTGGGTGCTGGGTACTGGTTCGTTGGGGTAGGAGGTCGATCTTGTTGCCTAATAGATTAAGGACTGAGGGTGAAGTGTTTTAATATAGAGGGAGGTCTGGATGGGATTGAGGGGTGGAGGGATAGTTCCAGAGGGGGGAAAGGGTAAGGTGTATGGAAGGGGTAGGGAGGGAGAAAAGAGAAAAATACATTAGAAAGAAAGGGAGAAGAGAAAGGATAGAAAGTAAAGAAAAGAATAGAAAAGAAAAAAATAACCAAGAAAGTGGTGAGAAGAGAGGAGAAAATAGCAAGGGACTGCTGGTTTGCTTGAATGTGTTCAGTGAATAGAGCATGTAGTTTGGGTCTGTACGTCGCTGTTACTGCTTCGGTGGTCTGACTGGTCACGTGCTTGAAACCCTAAAAGAAGGTAAACCTAGGGATAAAGTGTATGTTAAAGAGTTTTCTCAGGGCCAACTCGTAGTGCAAACTGGGTATGGTATCTCGTGTGGTATCCCGAGTTGCCATCTTAGCTTGTCTGCCCTTTGTATCCAAGAACGCCTGTGGACAGAAAAGCTGAGAGGTTATTTTAAATATAGTAAGATAGAGGCATTAATACGTAGTTTTATGGGACGTTTCCATTGGAGCCAGTGGTTTGCCTTGGTATTCTTTACCTGTGTTCCTGTATACAATCTCTACATGATTATTATGGGCCATTATTGTAGAAGGTTAATTACGTACCTGTTCTCTCTATGCTGCTGTTCTGGTGTTGCTGTTTTCTTTGTGGTATAATGTGTAGTCGCGAGTTTGTGTTGTTCCTTTTTCATGTGTTTTGGGCACTGTTCCGAGGTATATGTTGACTATTACAGTGGTTGGAGTTTCTACCCTGTTAGACCCTGTTATTTGATTGTTAAGTATTAGTTGTGATTGAGATGTATGTTCTATGTGCTTCAGAATAGTGCTACCATTCTGTGTTTATCTTTTGTCTTCTGACTTACTTCGTTTAACATAACATGATCTAAGTCCATCCACGTTGCTGCAAAATCTGTGATTGTATCATTTCTGACTGCCATGTAATATTCCATTGTGTATAGATACCACATCTTAATGATCCATTCATCTGTTGTTGGACATCACGGTTGGTTCCAAGATTTGGCTATTATACTGAGTGCTGCGATAAATAGTGGGGTGCACACGTATTTTGGAATGAATGTTCTTCCAACTTGGGGGTATATACCTAGGAGTGCAATTGCTGGGTCAAAAGGTGGCTCAATTCTGAGTTCTTTGAGTACTCTCCAGACTGTTCTCCATAGATGTTGGACTAGGGGGCATTCCCACCAGCAGTGGATGAGAGTTCCCTTCATACCGCATCCACGCCAACAAAGATTGTTCTCAGTATTTTTGATGTGAGCCATCCTCACTGGTGTAAGGTGGTATCTCATTGTTGTCTTGATTTGGATCTCTCTGATGATGAGTGAAGGTGAGCATGTTTTCATGTGTTTGTTAGCCATCCTTCTGTCATCCTCAGAGAAGTGTCTATTCATTTCTTCTCCCCATTTTTTTATGGCTTTGTTTGGTTTTGAGGGGCTCAGTTTTCTGAGTGCTTTGTAAGTTCTAGATATCAGCCCTTTATCTGATATGTCTAGTGAAAAGATTTTTTCCCATTCTGTTAACTGTCTTCTTGCATTAAGTAAGGTTTCTTTCGCCATGCAGAAGCTTTTTAGTTTGATGTAGTCCCATTTGTTTATGTTTGCTGCTAAGGTTCTTGCCATTGGTGCTCCATTCTCAAAGACCTTTTTGATATATAGGTCTTCGAGTGTTCTCCCTATTTTATTCTCAATAAACTTTATAGATTCGGGTCTGATTTCAAGGTCTTTGATCCATTTTGAGTTGACTTTTGTATAAGGAGTGAGGTATGGGTTGGTTTTCACTTTCATACATGTGGTTTTCCAGTTGTGCCAACACCATTTGTTGAATAGGCTTTCTTTGTTCCATTTCAGATTCTTGCCTCTTTTATCAAATATTAGTTGGCTGTATATCTGGGGGTTTATGTCTGGGAATTCTGTCCTGACCCACTGGTCTGAAGTCCTGTCTCTGTTCCAGTACCATTCTGTTTTGACTACTATGGCTTTATAGTATAGTTTCAAGTTAGGTAAGGAGATTCCACCCAGCTTCTTGTTTTTCAGTATGTGTTTGGCTATCCTGGGTCTTTTGTGGTTCCAGATGAATTTTGTTAATGATTGTTCTAATTCTTTAAAGAATTGTGTCTGGATTTGGATAGGGATTGCATTAAATCTATATAGGAGTTTGGGTAGGATAGTCATTTTGATTATGTTAATTCTACCTATCCATGAGCATGGGATGTTCTTCCATTTCTTTAGATCGTCTTCAATTTCTTTCTGGAGTGTTTTGAAGTTTTCCTGGTATAGGTCTTTCACTTCTCTTGTAAGGTTGATTCCTAGATACCTGATTTTTTTGATACTATCTTAAATGGAATTGTATTTTTAATCTCTCTCTCCTCAACTTCATTTTTTGTATATAGAAACGCTACTGTCTTTTGTGTATTGACTTTGTATCCAGCCACTTTGCTGTATTGGCTGATTGTTTCTAGGAGTTTTACTGTGGACTCTTTAGGGTTTTTAATGTATATCATCATATCGTCGGCAAATAAAGATAGTTTGTGTTCCTCTTTCCCTATTTGAATTCCTTTGATTCCCTTCTCTTGTCGGATTGCTATTGCTAGGACTTCTAAGGTTATATTGAATAAGAGTGGAGAGAGTGGACAGCCTTGTCTAGTTCCTGACCTTAGTGGGAATGCTTCTAGTTTCTCACCATTAAGTATAATGTTGGCTGTTGGCTTTTCATATATAGCTGTAACTATCTTGAGGAAAGTTCCTTCTAACCCTATTTTTCTGAGTGTCTTTAACATGAAAGGATGTTGGATTTTGTCAAATGCCTTCTCTGCATCGATTGATATGATCATGTGGTTTTTGTCTTTCGTGTTGTTGATGTGATGTATCAAATTGATTGATTTGCGTATGTTGAACCAACCTTGCATTCCTGGTATGAATCCCACTTGGTCGTGATGTATGATCTTTTTGATGAAGTGCTGAATTCGGTTTGCTAAGATTTTGTTAAGTATCTTTGCATCTATGTTCATTAGTGAGATTGGTCTGTAGTTTTCTTTTTTGGTGGTGTCTTTGCCTTCTTTGGGAATGAGTGTGATATTAGCCTCATAAAAAGAGTTGGGGAGGATTCCTGTTTTTTCTATGGTTTGGAAAAGCCTATGGAAAAGTGGTAGTAAGTCTTCTTGAAATGTTTGATAGAATTCACTTGTAAATCCATCTGGGCCTGGGCTTTTGTTCTTAGGGAGTTTTTTAATTACGTCTTCAATTTCCTCTGAGGTGATTGGTCTGTTTAGGCTTTCTAGATCTTCCTTTTCCAGTCTTGGAAGAGGGTGTTTGTCTAAGAATCTGTCGATTTCTACTGGGTTCTCTAGCCTAGTTGAGTATAGTTGTTCATAGTATGATCTCATGATATGTTGTATTTCTTGGGGTTCTGTTGTAATCTCTCCCCTTTCATTTGTGATCCTGTTGATTTGGGTGTTTTCCCTCTTTTTTTTGGTGAGTTTTGCCAATGGTTTGTCTATCTTGTTTATTTTTTCGAAAAACCAACTCCTGGTCTCATTGATTTTTTGTATTGTTTTCTTGGTTTCGATGTTGTTTATTTCTGCTCTGGTTTTTATTATTTCTTGCCTTCTGGTTGTGGTTGGATTTCTCTGTTGCTGTTGTTCCAATTCTTTGAGGTGATCTTTTAAACTGTTGGTTTTGTTATTTTCCTGTTTCTTGACATAGGCCTCTATTGCTATGAGTTTCCCCCTAATTACTGCTTTTGCTGTGTCCCATAAATTTTGACATGTTGTCTCTTCATTGTCATTTGTCTCAAGGAATCTTTTTATTTCTTCCTTGAGTTGTTCTTTGATCCAGCTGTTGTTGAGCAGGATGTTGTTTAATCTCCAGGTACTAGTTTTCCTCCATTGCTTCTTCTTGACATCAATTTTAACCTCTGTTGCATAGTGATCTGAAAGGGTACTTCTTATGATCCTTACCTTTGTGGTCTTATATAGGTTGGCTTTGTATCCTAATACATGGTCTATTCTGGAGAAGGTTCCATGTGGGTTTGAGAAGAATGTGTATTCTGCTTTCTGGGGATGGAGGGCTCTATATAAATCTATTAGCCCTAAATCTTCTAATTTTTCATTTAGAGCTCTTATTTCTTTGTTATTTTTCTGTTTGGTGGATCTGTCCAGTGGTGATAGTGGAGTATTGAGGTCCCCTACTATTATCACATTTCCTTTCATGTGTTTCTCCAGGTTTGCCAGTAGTTGCCTCACATATTTTGCTGACTCTACATTAGGTACATAGATATTGATCAGGGTTAGTGTTTCTTGATCTAATGTTCCCCTGATCAGTAAGTAGTGTCCCTCTTTGTCTCTGATCACTTTCTTGAGGTTGAATACAATTTGGTCTGATATAAGAATGGCTGTCCCTGCTCTTTTTTGTTTTCCATTGGCCTGAATAATTACTTTCCATCCTTTTATTCTAAGCCTGTGCTTATCCTGTAGCTGTAGGTGTGTTTCTTGCAGACAGCAGAAGTCCGGTTTATTTTTCCTAACCCAGTTCTCTACTATGTGTCTTTTAAATGGAGAGTTTAGTCCGTTCACATTTAGGGAAATTATTGATAGAGAGGACTGTTGTGCAGTTGTACTGTGTGCAGTGGTTGTTGTTACAATCGGGGGTTTGGATTGTGTAATTCATCTCTGAGTAAGTCGCTTAGGATCGGCTTAGTTTGCACAAATAGTTCAAGTTCGTTCATGTTTGAGAATGTTTTTAGTCTGCCCTCCCATATGAATGATAGTTTTGCTGGGTATTGGACCCTGGGTTGGAAATTTCTTTCATTCAGTCGTGTAAATATGTCATTCCACTGTCTTCTTGCTTGAATTATTTCAAATGGAAGATCCGGTTTGATTCTTATGTCCTTTCCTTTGTACTTGAGGTTTTTTTTCTCCCTTATTGCCTTTAGGAGTTCCTCTTTCTCTTTGTTTTTTGCCATTTGGATTATTATGTGTCTTGGTGTGGGTTTATTAGGGTCTATTTTATTAGGGACTCTCTTGACTTCCTGGATTTGTCCTGAAGTGTCTTTCCAGAGTGTGGGGAAGTTCTCTGTTATTATCTCCCTGACTACCTGTTCTTCCCCCTTCCCTATTTCCTCCCCTTCTGGTATACCCACAATTCTTAGATTGTTTCTTTTGTCTTTGTTCATTAGATATTGGATTTTTCCTTCCAGTGCTTTGCCTTTTTTTTCTTTGTTGGTTTCTTGATCATTTTTTGATTGTAGTTTTCCTTCGAGTTCTTCGATGTGCTTCTCCAACTCTGTGTTTCTGCTCATAAGACTTGCTACTTTGTCTTTTAAGTCCTTCACTTCTTTTTGTATGGAATCTCTCATGTTCTTTGACATTTCTTCTTTAATTTGGCTGATTCGTTCGTCCATGGATTTCTTATACTCGGTTGCTAGGGTTTCTTTCAATTCTTTTATTAATTCTTGCATTTCCTTCCTCATGACAGCTTTTAGGTCTTCTTCCCGTGGATCTGTGCGTTTTGGTGGACTTGGAAATTTGATAGGGTTTGTCATGGTGTCTCCAGTTATTAGCGATTTCCTTGCTTTACGCATTGTTCTTTGTATTTAATGGTGTATTTTGGAGTGCTGTGGCTTCTAATTTTGGCCTGCTTTGACCCCTTCCTGAAGGTGTTTCTAGAGGGGCCTGTTGGGTGAGTTTGTTGAGCCTAGCCCTTTCTCCTCCCCTTTGCTTCCTAGAGTTCAGCCTTCCTGCTGTGGGTCTTTTCCCTTTTCTGCTCCTTATTTCTGTCAGCGGTGCAGTTCCACTCCTGGCCACAATGGTTACTGGCGCTGTTGAGCCTAGCTCTCAATCCCCCCTCCTTTCTCTGGGAGTCAATGGATTTCCGCCCCCTCCAAACCTCCCTTGAAGGAGTTCCCTCAGTCTACCCTTTCAGGCTCTGCCCTCACCCTTGGGGAGTCCCTGATCCGCTCCAGGGCCCAAGGGGGTGGATTGCTCTAGGTCACCTGAGAGTCCAGATAGCTGGCCCTATCTCCCCTGACTATTCCGGTTGCTCAACTTGCCTTTCCAGGCGCCCACCCGGGGGAAGGGACTCACTGCGGGGGGGGGGGTCGGTCCTGACGACAAGGAAACAAAGTCTCACCCAAGCCGCACAGGAAACAAAGTCTCCCCCAGGCCGCACAAGGGAGCAAAATCTCACCCAAGCCGCACAGAAAACCCTGTCTCCCCCGAGCCGCACAAGGGAGCAAAACTCTCACCCAAGCCCCAAAGGGAACCAAGTTTCCTCCGAGCCGCACAAGGGAGCAAAACTCTCACCCAAGCCGCACAGAAAACCCTGTCTCCCCCGAGCCGCACAAGGGAGCAAAACTCTCACCCAAGCCGCACAGAAAACCCTGTCTCCCCCGAGCCGCACAAGGGAGCAAAACTCTCACCCAAGCCGCACAGGGAACCAAGTTTCCCCCAAGCCGCACAAGGGAGCAAAACTCTCACCCAAGCCGCACAGAAAACCCTGTCTCCCCCGAGCCGCACAAGGGAGCAAAACTCTCACCCAAGCCGCACAGGGAACCAAGTTTCCTCCGAGCCGCACAAGGGAGGGAACTCTCACCCAAGCCCTAAATTCTATTCTTATTTAAAGTTTAAATAAGATTATTTATTTCAAACTCAACTGCATATTGTATTCTAAAACATAGCACAATAAAGGAATTTGACAAAACTTTATGTGAGAAGAATGGAATTATAATTGCCTAGAAGATTCCACAATTTGTACTTTTTTATGGCACCATTTATATCTATATGAAGAATATTTGTTATACACCTATTAAATTGTTTTTTTTTGCGGGGGGGGGGTCACACCTGATAGCGCTCAGTGGTATCTCCTGGCTCTATGCTCAGAAATCACTCCTGGCAGACTCCTGGGGCCATATGGGATGCTGAAATTCGAACCACAATCCTTCTGCACGAAAGGCAAACTCCTTACCTCCATGCTATCTCCTGGCCCTAAATTGTTTCCTTAAATAAATACAATTTTAGAACTTAAATGCCTTAAAATAACCTATATAATTTAGAAAAACTCAGACAAAGCAGAATGTCTAGCAAAAGACCTTGTTACTTCATCCAAAATTCCTAACTCTAGTAATTTATTTATTAGTCAGCACATAATTTCATTATGTGTAAAAAGTTTGATACTGTCATTCATTGAATTACAGTCTTAAATCAATGGTTAAGAAGGTGTATGTTGGGCCCAGAGAGATAGCACTGTGGTGTTTGCCTTGCAAGCAGCCGATCCAGGACCAAAGTTGGTTGGTTCGAATCCCGGTGTCCCATATGGTCCCCCGTGCCTGCCAGGAGCTATTTCTGAGCAGACAGCCAGGAGTAACCCCTGAACACCGCCGGGTGTGGCCCAAAAACCAAAATAAATAAATAAATAAATAAATAAATAAATAAATAAATAAATAAAAAGGTGTATGTTATCTATTAGTATTTATTTATTTATTTTGAAGACACATCTCACCGTGCTCAGAATTCATTCCTGATTGTGTTCAGGAACTTATATGTAGTGCCAAAGATGGATAGCAGTAATGCATGTGGTGCTGGAGAGATAGTACAATACAAGGGCAGACAGTACAGATGGTGCAACAGTGGTCAACTTCTCTATCTACTGTACTATCTCTCTGGCCCACAATGCATTATTATTTAATGTTGAACATTTGGTGAGCAGGGATTATCACACCCAAAAGTGTATGGGGCTGAAATATGCTCAGAAATTGCTCTTTCAGTGAACATAAGTCTTATATGATAATGGGGATTAAACAACAGCTGACAACATACAAGTCAAGTAATATTAACCATTTACCATGTACTATATTTCTAGAACTTACATATTAAATATATTTATAGTTTTATATTTTAATATGATGTACATTGAATTTTATTAAAAAATATAACGGTGAGAAGTTGGACTTTAAGGTGAACATGGCACTAAATTGTCTATTTTGCATGTGATTGACCCAGGATTTAATTCCAGGGGCTTGTGATACCCTGAATATCTCTGCATACAACCCTGCAGGATTAAGAACAGGTTTACTTAAGTACAGGATGTTTTAAGAAAAATCTTTCACTTCAGGGACTGAGTAACATTGCTTCCACATGCCCTAGCCTGACTGATACATAGTGGGATGTATACATGGGTTTATAACCCCTTCTCGGCAACCTTCAAACAACTTCACCGACCTAGAATAGAATATGTATTGTTTGCTGTATGAAACAATTACTATATGCACTTACCTCTTTCACTACATTTTATAGTCTGTGTAAATTAATCTCAATGATACCAAAATTCTCTTACATATATTTCCAGGAAATCTCCACTTCAGACTATGTTCCTTACCACAAACAGTTGAATGTTTTAGATCTTTACGTGTATCAATACTCTCCTTTTACATAAATAATTCCCTTTTCATTAAATAATAAAAATAAAGTCTAATTTTGACATTTAAAACTTTTGACTGGCTAATAATTTCAAATTTTATTTCTTATTTTTCCCTAATTGCATACCATTATAACCTTATCTATTAAATATCCTTTTTTATTCATATTTAAGGTTGTTTTCTTTATCTGAAGCAAATTCTCCTCTATCTAGATATCTATATTCATCTCTTTCATGGCTACTTTTGAGCTATTGTTTTTGTTTCTTACTGATCTTATGTAGGTAATCATTATCAATATTTTGATACTGGAGATACAAGCCAGAAACTTACTCTACCACTGAACTAACTTTGTTGCCTGTTACACAATTATTTTACATACTTGGTACTTGCCAGGTTTCTCTACAAGTTCCTCTCAAACAAAATGTGAATCTGTGCAATTATCAATATTTGCAAAACACAAATTTCCTGGCTGTTCTAAAATGGCTTAATTTAGTAACCATGGACAGAGCTCTAGTACCTATATTTTTAACAAAAGAGTGGATTGGAGTCCATAACAATACTTTTAGAAATGCAATGTAGTATTTAGCATGTAGTCAATTTATCTAAATTTTTTGTTTATTTGAAATTAAACATACATCCCTTTGCATTTTGTAGATTCTAGTGTCTCATTAATTGCCCTAGTAAGAGAGTAAATTCACTGAGGAGCTAAAAGTTAATTTGAAGAGTATTAAGATTCTTACGAGTTCAGGCCAATAGATTTGTACTATAATGGCATCACTAAAGTGAAAGTGAATTGAGCAGATCAATAAGGAATTATAGCTTTATTGAAAAAATGTAGAAGTAAAGAATTAAATTTGAAGGATGGGATGTTGTTTATTGAACATACCATAGTTAGTTAGTTGTTCTTGACTTATTATCATTAGAAATTTTATTTTAGAAGCTGGGGCTGTAGTACAGTGGTAGGGCTTTTTGTCTTGCATGCGCTGACCTAGGACAGACTGTCGTTCGGTCCCCTGGCATCCCATATGGTTCCCCAAGCCAGAAGCAATTTCTGAGTGCTTATAGAGGAGTAACCCCTGAGTGTCACCATATGTGGCTCAAAAAGCAAAAAAAAAAAAAACAAACAAAAAAAAAAACAAAAAAAGAAATTTTATTTTATAACTTTGAGGCATTAAAATGTTTAGATTTAAGCTGATCTCTATAACGCATCATGTTATTAGAGATCATTAGCCTAAGAAGCTGCTTCTTAATTAATTAAACAGGAAGATTAATATAATGTGTACCTTATAATATTCCAAAATGTTCATTATGTACATAGATTTGATGTTCAATGACTTTATTAATTAAATAACATCAATACATGACCTAAAACTATATTTATATGTTTGGTATGCCCAGTCTTATAAAATGCAATCTTCTTTTAAGTGGACTTTTATCTTATTCATATCTTCCTGCCAATAGTATACAAAATAAAAGCTGTTCTCATTAAATGATGATTTAGAAAAGGAAAAAGTTCTTGTTTCTCTTGTTTCATTGCCTTGTTTTATTGATATTTTCTCCTATACATCTTTTAAAAATTTCAAGAATAGCAGTTACTTATGTTACTTTTCATTTGTTTCTATTCTCAATTTAAAAGATCCCTTAGCTAAGATGGGTCACATCACACAGTGGATATTATGATGGTTCAGCATTAGATCAGCTTTAGAATTAGGAAAAATATTCAATTTTAGGCTATGTAATACCTCTGTGGGCATCACATGTATTCCAAGAGAGACTGGCAAATATTTTATAAATGGAGAGGACAGAATATGAAAGGGGGAAATGCAGGAAAAGGTCAAAAGAGGCCACAGATTGAGATGGCTAAGAAACACTGATTAGATCAACTTCTTGAATGACTAAAAGCATTATTTTTACAATGAATGCATTTTTTTAAGTTATGAGTCTTGTTTTTAGAATTTTTTTTGTGGAAAATAACTTTTTATTTCCTGTGTGTGAAATGTGACACAAAGGCTCACAATGTAGTGGGGAATAAAGGCAAAACTAGTTAAGGTGACACTTACTAGTCTGTCACAATTTGATAGAAGATTTAAAGAGAGATAGAAATGTGAGAATTGCTATGTAAATTGTGGAGAAAGAGATGAAAGTCTCAGAGATATGTGTATTTTTAAAGTAACTATATTATTCAAGGTCAGAAATCCAATTATAATATTAGTACTACAAGAAGTTCCATAGGATACATCATACATACCCAACACACCTCATAATGAATGTGTTCAGGAATTTAACATTACTGAGTTCATCTCTTATTTTTCTATCAATTGGGCAGAGTAATGGAGAATATTAAAAAGCTGAGATCACCCACAGCAATGTGAATCACCAGTATGCATGGAAACCAAGAGTAGCACTTAAACACCAACAAAAAGATGGCTATGTTTGCCATACAATACATTTAACATTAAGATATTAAAGGCAAGATAAGGATTTAAAAAGTTAATCTCACAGAATTAGGGCAGTGTTTAAATTGACTATAGCATCAAGGGCACTATTAGGTATTCAAAGTGTGTTATAAAATCCCTGAAATTAGTAACAAAAAAATGAAAAACAGATGAATTTTTTAAAGTCTATTTCTTACCCAGATTTCATTTCTAAGCTAGATTTCTTAAGTCAAATTTATTGACTAGGAAAGAGAAAGACCATGCAGAGCAGAGTAATTATATATTTATGACAATGAATCCTATGTTCTTTCCTAGGGGACCTTGAGGTTTTTATTCAGGTCTATATACATGGGAAAATCAGAATGCTTATTTATTTTAAGAACCATTGAATACAGGTCTGAGATGACAAGACAACACCTAATGTATATCACTCTCTTTTAGTATAGTGGGATTATATAAGAATAAGTAACAAATTAGGTAATGCTTACACATAGTTCATGTGGGATTTGCAGACTTCCATAGTGGCCATTTCTAGAATTCCCAAATAATAATTGTATGTTTCTTTGACAACATCTCATATAGTGTGCTCTTGGTCTGAGCTATAGGATTTATTAAGGTCAAGTAAACTGCTCCATACATGCTCTTTTCAAGAGGATAAGTAAAACACAACATTCTATTTTGCAGAGAAAAACATTAGTATCATATTTAAATACTTAAATCCTGCAGAAGTTATAGGCTTTACTAATGCTTCTTTTTTGTTGTTTTGGGACCAGTCTTGTACTCAGAGCTTACTCTGACTTCCATGCTCTGGAATAATTCATAGCCTTGATATGGGGGACCAGGGATCACTCCTAGTAATACTCAGAGAACCATATTGGGTAGTATGGATCAATCCAGGGCTGGCTACATGCAATGCAAGTATCCTATCCACTGTACAATTGCTCCAACCAATATTGTACCTCTTTTTTGAAGGGGGTTGTTTGGGGCTACATACAGTGATGGTCAGGGGTTACTCCTGGCTATGCTAGGTCAGCTGCCTGCAAGGCAAAAGCACTACCACTGTACCACCTCTCTGGCCCCAACATTATACCTCTTTTTTTTAATAGTTTTTAGTGTGACCTAAGTAATTTAAAAATATTTTTTAAAAGATTCTGTTCCTGCAAAACAAAACAAAACAAAACAAAAAAACCCAAATACACACACACACACACACACACACACAAACGCACGCACACACACTACAACCCTGCATTGCCTTAGAATTGAAATCACAACAGCAACACCACTGAATTGAAAACAACTGATACTGAGTTATAAAGTGCATTATTGCAAATTTGCATGAGGATTACCACAATTATATGGAGACAAATACATTATATTTGCTAGGCCAGATTAGTGTGACCTCAGGAGTTTGTCATGTGGCCACTGCTTTAATCTGTTATTACATGTTTTCATGTTTACCTTTGTCAAGAATAGGAAAGAACAAAAATTTTGTAAACACAGTGATTAAATAAATAAATTTAATAATAAAATAGACAAACTGACAGAATAAAAGAATAGACTTGATAATCCTGAGACAGAGTGTCAGGGTATAAAGTTAACCTTTGATAAAGAAGCAAGAAGTAATAAGTGGAATAAGAAAATTCTCCTCAGCATGTGGTATTGGGAAAACTGGTCAGCTACACATAAAAATAAATTTATATCACTTCTCTTTAATGGCATGCACAAAAGTCAAATAAAATAGATTAAAGACTTTGTTATTAGACCTGAAACCATAAGATACATAGAAGAAAATGTAGGCAGAACTTTCCATGACATTGAAGCTAATGCCTCTTCAGGGATAATATACCACTGACTAAGCAAGTGGGGCCAAAGATAAACAAGTAGGATTACATTTAGATAAGAAGCTTCTGCATCTCAAAGGAAATAGTGACCAGGATATAAACATTACTTACAAATTAAGGAAATTACTCACCCAAAACTAATCTGATAAGGACTTAATATCTAAGACATGTAAGACATTGGTAGAGCTTAAAAACAATAACAAAAACCCTAATTTCATGCAAAAATGGAGAAGAGATGAACAGAAACTTCCTCAAAGAATAAACACATATCACTATATGCACATGAAAAAAATGCTCCACATCATTAAAACAGCCTTAAGATATCATCTCACACCACAGAGACTGGCACACATCATAAAGAATAACAGCAACAACAACAAATGTTAACTGAATACTATGCAACTCTTGGAAAAAATGAAATTGTTAAATTTGCTTATATATGAATGAATATGGAAAGTATTATGTTGAGTGAAATGAGTCAGAGGAAGGGGGAATAGATGTAGAATAATCTCATCCATTTATGGGATATAAGAAAAATAAATAAAAGATAGTGTGATAATATTTAGAGACAATAGAAAGGAGGGCTAGGAGGATCATTTTATTGTAGGAAGAGTGCCACAAATAGTAGAACAGTACAGTTAGGGTAGAGAAAGAACCACTATGACAATGGTAGTTGGAACTGATCAATTGGGACAATAACTGTATTAAAGGAGATAAAGTGATATGCACGGTATACCTTCATCAACAATATACAAACCATGGTTTCTTTTATCCAAAGATAAAAGAAAAAGAGTGAGAAAGAAAGAGAGTGAGTGACAGACAGAGAGAGAGAAGAGAGGAGAGGAGAAGAGAGAGAGAGAGAGAGAGAGAGAGAGAGAGAGAGAGAGAGAGAGAGAGAGAGAAGTAAAATGCCTGCCCCAGAGTCAGGCAAGGGGTAGGTGGGTAGGTAACCCAAGGACACTGGTAGTGGGAAACATTCATGGGTAAAGGGTCATGCATATATTAGGATTAAAACTAAATAATGAACAATTTTTTAACCACAGTGTTCGAAAAAATAAGAAAAATAAACAACCAGTAAAAAAAATAATATTGACAGTTTTTCTTCAGAACACAGAGTTATGTCTTTTATTATGATATAATTTGAAAAAAATCACATTACCAAATATCTTAAAAACATTGCTATAAAATTTTATGTTATATTATTCTAGTTAAACTTTATAAACAAAAATATGGTCAGCCTGAGGGTAGTCCTGGTAAGCCATATCTACACTAGAGAGTATTAAGTAAATCTTGTTAATATTCTAGGTCCACCAAGTTAATAACTACTTCAGATTTTCAATGTGAAAAGATGTTCTCTTTAAAATAAAATATGCAATATTACATGTTGTATCTATCACTGTGAAGGATGAAACATTGCCACTGGTAAATCTAGAGTATAAACGTCTCACATCTAGAAGTGTAGCTAATGACTTGAAAGGTTGACAACTATTTGCACATCCCAAAGACTAAAGGAATCTAGAGTAATTTCAGGTCATAGCACAAATAGTTAGATTGTAATCATATAACTCATGAGATCCTATAGTATTAAAGACATCAGTGGTGGCAAAAGATTCTATTGGGCTTTATGTGAACACTAGCTGGATAATAAAATATGGGCCTGGATGAAGTTTTGCATCAGTAGTAGAGACCTAACTAAGCCTTGGAGGACAAATTTCTGATGTGTTCTCAGGACCAGGGCTTGTTGCTGGGACTAGTTTTCCTACAAACTTGCCCTTTCTATACCCTTACTCTACCCAGAAATAAAGATGCTCCCTGAAATTACATGAGTAAGTAATTCCAAAAAATAGAAAGGATGATCTACAGTTAATGGCTCACTATCTACAGGTCATTTGAGGAACAATGACTTATTTCCCTGACCATTGATTATGAGGTCAGTAGACAGTCACTAATTATTAATCACATAAGTGACTATATTTATTGCCAGAAAGAAGCCTTAGCCAAAAGACACTTTGTTTCAGGTGTATTCAAATTCTATAAGTGAAATATCTATGTCTATTAATATCCGGTTCTTTCATTTAGTTCATCATCTGTGAAATAGATAATAAGTTCCAGAGATCTCTATTGGTTGTAGCTAAGAGCTTGTTTGAGTTTCTATTTTAATTCAACATTTTCTAATTTTCTTTTCCTCACTGTAACATAGGCTAATCTAAAGAACATAACCAGATAAGTTCCTTGTTGTTTTATCTCAGAATATAGCTCACAGAGAAGTCAACCTGTGACACATGGCTTATCCTTTAAAGTTTTGATTGTGAAACATTAATTAAAAGTACAAACTAAGTATTTTTTCTTTCTGGGAAAATAGAAGAATAATATTATAAATAATAAGTTTTTTATTTGCCTATTTTCTTCCTTCTAAAACTGAGAGCAACATTTTTCCCCTTGAGTCAAATTTCCTTATGTCTCATCTGAAATTTTTAAGAATGTACAGAAGTATATAACATTTATTTAAAAAAATAAATTTAAACACATGACTACAAGTTGTACTTACTAAACATAGCTTTAATAAATGTATTTTGTGCTTGTTATGTTAAAGTTGATTGTTCCAATATTTCACAATTATTTATGTTATTTTAATGAGTCATAGCTTTGATTTCAAATTTTATGCATAAGTATAAAAATATAATTATTTCACTACTATGAATTTGTAAGTGGTCAATTTTAGGAGCTTATATAATTATAGTCACTATCCAGAAGATGTAATTAAATGTAGTGAAACTTTTCTGATGCAAGTCATTGAATTGAGATTTATATTTTATTCTTCTCTGCAATATAAAGTACCTGCATTATTAATTTTAATAGAAAAATAAATATAAGAACGTATAGATATTATTTGATTTAAAAAATAAGAGAAGCTCAGTTTTTTATCTATCATGAATAATTATCCATTCACATAGACTTATATAGATTTTATATAGTATAGATATCTATAAAAACTATGTATAATTGTGAATAGTTTTCCTAATTGACTTCTACAAGGGAATCAAATTAGAGCTGTTAGGTCCAAAGAGACTTTGGTTCATCAGAAACCCATTAAATAACTAATTGTAAAATAAATTTTCCTGTTACACAGAAAACAAAGAAATGAGCAAGGAGAGATTACTTATTTGGGCTGAAAACGTAACTCTGGAACAAATTAAAGAAAGTCTGTTAAATATCTAGGAGAGGGGCCAGAGCAATAGCAAAGCAGTAGGGCATTTGCCATGCACATGGCCCAGCCAGGATGGACCTCGTTTGATTTTTGGAGTCCCATATGGTACCCTGAACCAAGAGTGATTTCTGAGTGCATAGCCAGGAGTAAGTCCTGAGCGTCACCAGGTGTGGCCCCAAACCCAAAATAAATATCTAGGAGAGTATTGAAGTCCTACCACAGAAGCACCATAAACTTTGGATCATATGGGATACTGGGGGAATTGAACCGCTATCTTTCTTGGTCAGCTGTGTGCAAGGCAAATACCCTACCAATGCGCCACCACCCTAGCCCTGCCTCATAAACTTTTAAATAAGCTCTGGACTTTACAATAGCTCATATAAGGAAAAACTAGCCCATCAGATCCAGATTCAATATTTTATTTTGATATGGTGTGGCCCTCCAAAATTGCTCGGTATATTAATCGACCAAGTTGTTTAATTATAAAGGAGAAATGTAGCCTATGCAGAGAGTTGAGAATAATCAACTTAAGTTATAGCAATTAAGAAACTGCATACAATATTACTGTTAAAGAGAAATAATAAATAAGTAATTTTATATCTTTTGATATTTAATTGACATCATTTACATAATATGGCTGAACATAAATAAATCATAAATAAAAGAATTTAAAAAGATAAAAAGCAAGAAATATATAATAATTCTATAAGTAAATTACTAAAGGTATAGAAAATGGGGGCAGAGAACACCAAGATAGTGAAGAGTAAAAACACTGAAAAACCAATAGAAATTTTATGAACTAATGATTACTATCTATATTTATGTATAATGGATCATTGGAGTCAACTGAACAAATTACATATACAAAATATGGCTTTGATGCTCTTAAGAACTGCTGGAATGACTCGGTAATACTCAACTCTACAAAACAAATTGGCCAAAAATAATAGGGAAGAGCCCCTGGGCCTCCTGCCTTCTACTTAGATGATGACTCATCCCACAAAAACAAGCAAACAAAAATGAAAAATAAGATTTTTATATGATTCAACAGTTTCACTTTTTCTATTTAAAGTGTATGAATGGATATGGTAACAGGGAAATAAAAAACAAGGAATGTTCATTGCAACATTCTTCACATTAGCCAAAATATGGATATAGCCTGAATGCCCACTGATGTATGATTATATAAAGAAGATGAGGCATCTAAATTCAATGGAGGGGCTGGAGCCATCGCACAGCAGATAGAGCATTTGCCTTGCACTTGGCCAACCCAGGTTCAATCTCTGTCATCCCATTTGGTTCCCTGAGTCTGCCAGGAGAGATTTCTGAGTGCAGATCCAGGAGTAACCCCTGAGGGCTGCTGGGAGTTATCTCCCTCAAAAATTTAATGGTATATTATTCAGCTATAAAAATATAAAAGTTGAAGAAATTAAACTAAATTAAATAAAACATAATGAGAAAGATAAGTACCTAATGGTTTCAATAATATGGAAAAGAAATTTATAATAATCAATAAAAACAATGATGAGTTGATTCCAGATTCTACTGGAAGTTAAGACGACTGGGCTAACTAGAGGTAAAGGAATCTCAATGGATGATGTGGAAGGATATTAGAAATCAATACTGGACATTACATGGCATCATGCATGTGTAAAAACATGAACCTGTACTTCATGTCATACTGTAATCCTCAAATATTACCTCAAAATAGAACAAGACATAATAAATTAAACCAAAATGCAAAAAAATTACCCAGAAATTATGAAGGACATAGAAAAAAAACCAAAAGAAAGAAATTAACTTGACTTTTGAAACTTTAGTTTTTAGAATTTACTTAGACATTTATGGACAATATAGAATATATTCTTACCAATCACAGAGCCTATTTTTATGGTTTAAAATAGATAAACTGGGTGAATGTTTCTGTGCCATTCAAAAGTGTCATTGTAGTCTTTATGCCATTAAAATTTTCCGAGTTATTTAAAACTTTATGGTTATTAACTGCCTTTTTTCTCTTACAGAGACAAGTATTTTTTTTTTTTTTTGGTTTTTGGGTCACACCTGGCAGTGCTCAGGGGTTATTCCTGGCTCCAGGCTCAGAAATTGCTCCTGGCAGGCACAGGGGACCATATGGGGCGCCGGGATTCGAACCGATGACCTCCTGCATGAAAGGCAAACGCCTTACCTCCATGCTATCTCTCCGGCAAGTATTTTTTTTAATAGAAAGTGAGGAGTGCTTGGACCATTCTCAGTGATGCTCAGGGCTTACTACTGGCTCTGCACTCAAAAGATCACTCCTGGTTATTTCTGGCACCATAACAGGTGCTGGTGTCTGCTATGTTCAAGGCAAGCCTCTTCTATACTGTAAAATTTCTTCAGTCTTATGACAAATATTTTATCTAACTCTTAATAATGGAATTATTTTATTCTAGTTGTCTTATTTTCTTTATACAAAATAAATTTGTTTTTCATGTCATATCTTTATATTGTGGAAATTTCCTCACTATTTGATCTCTTCATAACTATGGAAATTGTCTTTTTTATTAATGCCTACATTCTCTAATATTGATATAATATAAGTGATATTTTTTTAATTCCTATTATTTGGTTTTTGGCTGAGAGCTACACAAGGTTCTGTTTAGGGCTTAATCCTAGCTCTGTGCTCAGGAATCACTCCTTGCAGGAGTTCTTATCTTCTGTACTTTATATTTAGTCAAAATGTTATTTCTATTAGCCTTTTTATGACTGCATAAAATCGTATCTGTGTTTTTATGACCACTATTTACAAATATTCCAAATAATTTGTATTATCAAAATTAACTTCTTTATTCAAATTTGATAAGATGCCATTGAATTAAAATACTCAGTCCATTTACTTTTGCTATCATTTTTTATATAGTTCAACTTAAATCTACCATTTTATTGTTGGTCATTCTTCTAAAGTCTTCTCAAACACTTTGTTTCTCAACTTTAGCTTTCTTTTATATTCACACAATATTTTTATTATTCCATTTTCCTCTCTATTACCTTGTGAATTATACATTATTACTTATTACTTTTAGTACTTACTGATTAAAAATTTATTCTTGACTTATTACCAAAGAATACAAATTATTAATAATTTCGCTTTTCTCTAATGCTAACAACTTAGGTACTTTACTTCCATGATTCTACTCTCACATTTCATTATTTTCATAGTACATTTAAGACTATATGGATTATTTCACTTCAGGTTCAAAATTATTTTATAATTCATAAGACTGTAGATAATGATACCTTATTTTATGAAACCATTTTATATCATGTTTTATGAGTATTTTACTAGGTTTAGTATGCTAGATTAATTATTTTAGCACTTTGATGGTATCAACACATTGTTCTTCCTGTTACTTTGTTTTAATGACCATTTGTTTAGCTTTATTTTACTACTTTAAAGTAGTCCCATTATTGATTGCTATTTTTAGCACTTTTCTTTTGCCCCTTATGATAAACAATTTAATTATAATGTTCATTTATCTTTTAGAAAATGTCAGTCTGGTTTGTTGAAATTTTGTCAAATATTTATTTTTTTTCTTTGACTCATATGTATGTAACATTGGCAAAATATAACAAAACTGTTACAGTTTCTGATGTCATTTTGTCATTTCTTACTGACTTATACTTGTCCAAAATTCTGTAAAAAAGCCTTTATTTTATTTTAAATATCAATAATTATTTTTTACATTATTTCACTCTTATGTTTCAGTGAACTTCACCATTGTTAATTTTTTATTTCGTGTATCATTTCCTAAATATATTTTATAGTTAATTTTAATTAATTGTCATTCTCAAGATAATCTGAATGTTTTGCTACCTTTTCTGCTCTTTACTAATTATCACATGGTTTACTTATCTCTGTACTTATTTAATGAAATTTTGCATAAATATTTACTTTTATAAGTAACTCACTTAAAATGCATAGACTCAGATTATAGTTTATAATTTAAGCCAGGAAGTTACTAAGAAATTAAATGAAGAAAATTTTGTTTTAAGTAAAGTATAAATATAGTCAATTACACAATCTATTTGCCTACTTTTAAGATGTACCCACCAAGAATTTTTAATAGAGGCTCTAAAAATATTTTTAGTATCACTATAGGGAGATTTCTGGAATTTCTGCAATGAAGTTTCAGAATTTTCAGCTTAGTCTTGTGACACTTTGAAATTGCATGAAATCTATGACAGAATCTTGATTATAATTCTCAAAACTCTTGCCTCATTTCATATTTTTACTTAAAATTTTTTTGCAAAAATATCTCTATAAAAAACTTAAAAATTTAAGAAAGAAATAATGTCTTTTAAATGTTATAGTAGACGTTTTCTCTGGAAAAAATGTTTAGTAAAGAATAAAATTTCATAGTTTTGTAATAATTTAGCAAAATTTAAGGCTTGAATTTTTGGCTTTTTTTTGTGTGTGTGTGTGTGTGTGTCTGATCCAGCACCCCTCAGGGCTTACTTCTGGCTCTGTACTGAGGGACCATTACTGGCAGGCTTTGGATAGCTGTATAATATAGTGTGCTGAGGAATGAACCTGGGTGGGATGCATGCAAAGCAATAACACTTTATGTGTACCAATGTTCCAGACCACAGCTTGACATTTTAACTATTTAGGAAGGAAGATTGGGGACATTGGTGATGGGAATGTTGCACTGGTGAATAGGGATGTAAAAAAAAAAAAAACAAAACATTATATTGATATCTTAGTTCCTTTCATTTCTGCAGACTAAAAACATGAAGATAGTAAAAGCTATAAACAATAATTTCTTCCTAAAATGAAGTCAAATTAATCACATTTAATCTTTCTGTTAGATTTGTAGTTGATTTCTGCTTTTAGCTATACTTATGCTCTCAATCTTCTCAAGGCTCTCAGTTCTAGAGATCTCTCAAGTACAAGAACTAGTAAAATACCCACTACAATAAATTCTAACAAATTTTATTTTTTCAGCGTAGGTAATAAAATTCCTCCTGGCCAGAGTTGTGATACACAAAATGTGAGTATGGAGGGCCAGAGCGATTGCACAGCAGGAGGTTGTTTGCTTTGCATGCAGCTTACTCGTGACAGACCCGGGTTTGACCTCCACATTCCATATGGTCCCCTGAACCTGCCAGGAGAAATTTCTGAGTACGGAGCCAGGAGTAACTCCTGAGCACTATGTGTGGCCACGAAACAACAACCCCCCCAAACAAAACAAACAAAAAAACTGGGGGCCAGAGTGATAGTGCAGTGGAAGGGCATTACAGCAGTTCAATTTCCAGGTGTCCCATATGGTGACTCAAGCCAGGAGCGATTTCTGAGTGCATACTCAGGAGTAACCCCTAAGCATCACTGGATGTGGCCCAGACACCAAACCCAAACTCTAAAAAAAAAAGTATGCAGTTGCTAACACCAATAAAATGATTTAAAAATATAGATCTAGGGGCCGGAGAGGTGGCTCAAGTAGTAGGTCTTTTGCCTTGCACACGCTAACCTAGGGTGGACCACAGTTCAATCCCCCTTGCCCCATATAATCCCCTAAATCAGGAGCGATTTTTGAGTGCATAGCCAGGAGTAACTGGTGTGGCAATATATGTATATGTATATATATACATATATATATGCTGATGAATTAATTATATTTCTTTCAGCCAGAGATATTTGAAAGAAATTCAGCAATGATACTTTGATATTAAATTATTTATATTTGTTTATATAAATTTATCAATACATCACTACATGATTTATTCATACCACTCTCTTAGTGTTATCCATCATTATCTTAAGGGAATTTCTTTTCTTTCCTTTTCTAACATTATAGTGAAAACTGTAGAGCTTAATACTTTTCAAATGTTATCGCTACACCAAATCAGAAATATAACCATTGAAGTTAAGGAATGAGAAATTCCTTTTTATTTTCATCATAAACTCTTTCCCAAAGCTAATATTAATAAAATATAGAAACAACTCATTGAATCAGAGCCGTGCTATTACTTTCACCTCATAAGCTTAAAGTAAATATATTATTTTTGTGTCTTGTGCTACAAGTATAGAAAAAAAGTCATCTATATAATGAGTAAAAGAAGTTTGTCTTTTGATAAAAATAGAATCCCCAAATCTTGTTTTAATAGAGGATAATTTAGAATTTAAAATAACCTACAGCAATAGAAATGGGCCCCACAAAATTGATCCATATTAAATTGTTGAAAGCATAGTAAGAGTTAGCTTTGATTGGAGAAAGGACATCACCATTCTGGTTACTATAGATTCTGAGGCATAATAGTAACATTTTAAAACAAAGATAAATAAAGCATTCAAGTAGGGGCCATAGAGATATACACAGCAGTAGAGTGTTTGCCTTGAAGGTAGTGACCGAACTAGAACAGACCTGGGTTGAATTCCCAGCATCCTATATGGTCCCCTGAGCCTTCCAGGAATGCTTTCTGAGTGCAGAGCCAGGAGTAACCCCTGAGCGCAGCCAGAATTGGCTCAAAAAGAAAAAAAGAAAGAAAGCAAAGCATTCAAGTATACGTCCTAAGTATTTCTGTTCAGATTCTTCTTGGGAGGGCATATTATATGCAAAAGTCAGCATCTTGTGAGGCTACTAGCTTACAGTGGGGTAGGCAATTATGATGAGGTGTCATCATTTTCTTTTGAATTATAGAAAAATATCTAGTTTAATATATACCTTTAGTTAAAAAGTCTGTCATATAGATTTAGGAACTCTAAGTTGCTAATAAAGCCATCTTATGCTCATTTTAATGTCTGTCATATATATATGCACTTTATATTAACATTTAAAGTGACAACCAGAAAAAGTAAGGTTCTTTTGATGTGCTAATAATATTATAGAAGATGATCTCATAAAATAAGACAATAGATATAATAAACATTTGAAACTGACAGAATAGCTTAGGAAGAAAATGTTATTTTAGAGATTTATCAATTGCTATAATGTTACAATATTTTTATAAAGTCTAAGATAGATATAAAATAATACTGAATTTTGCCTCAATACATTAATGTCATGTTTGAAATTACAATATTCGTAATTTTTTAATAATATTTAAACTCAAGAAGCAAGCTCACCAGAGTACATTTATTGCTTAGAATTTGCCTATCACCACTTTAGGGGCAATACATATTAGAAAACATTTTATATCTTTATTTAAGCACAGTAATTACAAATATGGCTGTAGTTGTGTTTCAGTCACAAAAAGAACATCCCCTTTCACCTGTGCAATATTCCCACCACCAATGTACCCCATCTCTCTCCACTCACAACCTCTGCCTGTATTCGAGTCAGGCATTTTACTTCTCTCACTCATTAACATTGTCATGGTTGTTGTTAGTGTTCTAACTGCACTCACCCCTCCTTGAGGTGAGTTTCACATTGTGAGCCAGTCCTTCCAGCCCTCATCTCTGGGCATTATTACAATAATGTCTTTTATTTTTTTAAAAATGCATAAATAAATGAGACTATTCTGTGTCTATCTCTCTCCCTCTGACTTATTTCATTCAGCATAATAGATTCCATGTACATCCATGTATAGGAAAATTTCATGACTTCATCTCTCCTGGTGGCTGCATAATATTCCATTGTGTATATGTACCACAGTTTCTTTAGCCATTCAACTGTTGAAGGGCATCTTGGTTGTTTTCAGAATATGGCTATTACAAATAGTGCTGCAATGAATATAGGTGTGAGGAAGAGGTTTTCATATTGCATTTTTGTGTTCCTAGGGTATATCCCTAGGAGAGGTATAACTGGATCATATGGAAGCTCAATTTCCAGATTTTGGGGAATCTTCATATTGTTTTTTCATAATGGCTGGACTAACTGGCATTCTCATCAGCAGTGAATGAGAGTTACTTTCTCCCCACATCCCTGCCAGCACTTATTGTTCTTGTTTTTTGTGATGTGTGCCAATCTCTGTGGTGTGAGATGGTACCTTATTGTTGTTTTGACTTGCATCTCCCGAATAATTAGTGTTTATAAATTTATAGGTAAAATTATTTGGAAAGAATTCTAGGGGCCTGAGCGATAGCATAGAAGTAGGGCATTGCCTTGCACGAGGCTGACCCTGGACAGACCTGGGTTCAATTCCCTACATCCCATATGGTCCCCTGAGCCAGGAGCGATTTCTGAGCACATAGCCTTGAGTAACCCCTGAGCTTCAACAGGTGTTGCTCAAAAAATGAACAAACAAAAAACAACAACAACAAAAAATGAAAAACACTCTGAATCAGTTTGAATCGAACTTGTATCAGTTGTGGTATATGGAATTTTTTTTAATGAAAACTTCAACTATGCTTTATTTTCTTTCAAGTGAGATTCACCTAGACCACTAAAAGTTCATTCCTTAAAACCAATTAATTAGGAATTTGAAATACTGAATTTCAAATAAGCAAATTTTAAGTAAATGAATACTACTTTCTAGGAAAAGAATGACACATCAAAAAAAAAAACCACAGCAATACAGAGATTGCGAATTCAATGAATTCAAAATTAATATATATGTAGTGATGTAGTGATGACAAATATGTTTCTGGATAAAAAAGTTTTAAAAATCATAATGATATAAAAGAATGACATTCCAAGTTTTGTATGCAAAGAAATATTAAAAGCACTTCGTTTAAAATGGAAAATGTTTAAAATGGAAAAAATCAAAAGAAATAATTCTGTATATAATGAACCTCTCTTATTAAATACTAATAAGTTAATTTTGTAAAACATTAGACCATAAGATAAAGAACAAATTGTAGAATATATATGATCAGAAGATGGAAAAAAATCCTCAAAGACAGCAAACAGATGACACTAGAACTCTGAGATGAAGTCAATAGAAACAAAACAAAAATCAGTGGAGTAGCAGAGACCCAGGAAGAAAACTCCAATGAAGAATCAACAGTCAAGTATATTATTGCCGAGAAGTTCCCAGAGCTACAGAGTACATGGCACCATATCCTGGATGACTAAATTGTACTAGCTAAAAAATATCCTAAAAAGCACCCCAAGGCATATCTTAATCACGATGATGAACACTACAGATAGGAATATAATACTAAAAGCAGCAAGATCGAAAAGTGAAAAAATAAGAATTTTTTTTTAATTTTAATTTTGATTGTAATGTCTTATGTATCTTTCACAGTAGTATTTTAGGTACATATCAACATTGAATCAGGGGAATATCCATCGCCAAATTTGTCCTCCCCCCATCCCACTTCCCATTCTGCAACCCATATACCCCACCATCACCCCTCGGACTGCTAGAGTAGGTGGTCTCCTCTTTGTCCCGCTCACTATTAGTGATCATATATCTGTTTGGTCCAGGTATCCTCCTCTGTCTCCCCCTCTATTTAAGAAGTGGAGTTAGATAAATCAAGTTATGTGGCTTTGTTTGAAGGAAAGAAAAGCAATAGATTGGGGTACAAAATAAGAGGAAAAAAGTCAAATATTCTGAAAATAGGCGGAGTCCTTCCAGAGAATTTCAACCTCAGTTTGAGAGAGGATGTGATAAAGGCATTTGAAACACCACCACAATACAGAAAAGAAATATCAAATTAAGTATCCAGTGAGCACCACAGCAATAAAGACGAGCACCACACAACAGACTCAGTTCTGAAATGAGCTCATGCCGAGTGCATAAAGTAAGAGATAGATAAGATAAGATAAAATAAAATAAAATAAAATAATATTGGAAACATCAACTTCAATCTCAACATTAATATAAAGACGTCAAAAAAATCAATCCATCGATAAATAAATATGTGAAAAATGATTGTTTTGTGCTTTTATTCCCTTTTATTTTTCCTCCTGCATAGGCACAGTAACTATTGGGATATTATAGAGGGAATTCCCTTGGCCTAGGAGAGATTAACTATAGACTCCTTGCATGATCATTTGCTCTTGCCTTGGTGCTTTCGTGGTGTATGGGATATTTCTGTTTCTTCATGGATGGTAAAATCAGACCTCTGTATCTAGAGATCTTGGTGACTGTGAAGCTCAAGGAATGGAGCTTGTGATGAAGTCTTTCTTTGTGGTTCTAGCAGTTCTCTTTCTTCAGTGTCGTTTTAATCCATTTTCTGTAGTTGGTGGTCTTGGTCATTATGTTGCTCCTAGGATGGAGCCTGGGATAAAGTCTTTCTTTATGTTTCCGGGGGACCCTTTCAGTTGTGGTTGTCTCAGTCAGATTTTTAAGATTTACAGCAGATCTATCACAAGCAATGCTCAAGGCCCAAAGGCATCAGTGGGATATAGTAAAAAAACTCAGTAAAATGAGTACTTTGCCAACCAGACTTTCATTAGGTTTGAAGGAAGAATACACAGATTCACAGAGAAGCAACAGATTAGAAATTTTATAGATTCAAAACCAACTTTAAAAGAACTGAAGGGCATACTTAAAGGCAAGGCAGAGCAGACCCAACAAATGCACAAAGTCCTACAAAAAGATAACAGTTACATGACAGTAATTTCTCTCAATATCAATGAACTAAGTGTATGAAATAAGAAACACTAGTGATAAAAATTAAACAAAATAATTCCATCCAACATTTTGCTGTCTGCAAGAAACACATATGAATAGTCAGAGCAAATATAAACTTAAAGTCAAAGGTTGGAGGACAATAATTCAAGCAAACAATTCCTTTAAAAAGACTCAGGTGGCCATAAAAATATCAGGTGATACAGACTTAAAAAGATTATGAGACAGATGTGAGAATTTTTTAGTTTTGCAGTATTCTAGGTTAATTAATTTGTGTATGTTGAATATTTCTAAATTCCTGGTATGAATCCCATTTGATCCTGTGTATATTTTTTGGATATGTTATTGGACTTGGTTAGCTTAGAATTTGGTGAGAATTTTTGCATATTTATTCACTATGTATATTGGTCTAATCATTTTGTTTCTAGGAATGTCTATTTTTCTTTGGGATTAGTGTAATGTTAGCTCATAGAAAGTATTAGGGAACATTCCTGCTTCTATGAGGAAGAAATTTTGGAAGGAGTTATGGACTAAAGGCAGGAAAATTTTCTTAAGGTGGGGCCGGAGACATAACGTGGATGTAAGGGATTTATTAGCCTTTCATGCAGAAGGATGGTGGTTTGAATCCTGGCATCGCATATGATCCCCTGTGCCTGCCAGGGACAATTTCTGAGCAAAGAGCCAGGAGTAACCCCTGAGCGTTTCTGGGTGTAACTCAAAAACAAACAAACAAACAAAATTTCTTAAGGCTTGATAGAACTCATCAATGAACCCATCTGAACCAAGACTTTTGTTTTAAGATTGGGATTATATTTTATTTTTGTTGAAATTTGAGAGATAGTAATTTATTTTAGATGAAAATCCTTGGGTAGGTAATTAAAATAATTTCTTTTATATTTTTAATTGTCTTTCATTTTGTTGTTTCTTTTACATATCAAAAGTTAAAAAATTCTATTTTATTTTTCAGTTATCAATTATGTTTTGGTATGTCTTGAAGTAGGTATTCAAGAAGTAATGAGTTTGAGGTTCATTTTAACTTTACATATGATTGTCTAATTATTTCAGCAAAATTTACTTAAGTAATCTTATACCATATTGTATTGTGTGAGTACTTTTTTAAAAATAATTAGCCAGATATAGTTTGATTCGTTCTGGGATTCAGAAGTTTACAACAATTTTTTTTGTCATATACTGTCTTGATTACTAAAGGTTTATTATGTCTTATAAATAGTGTAAATTCTCTAAATTCATTTTTTCCTTGAATTATTTTGGTCATTCTGTATATTTTTATTTTTAATGTGAATTTTAAAATCCACTTATCTACATTAAAATAAAAATGTAATTTTATTGCACTACAGATAAAATGTTAAGCGTTGATAAATGAATCACTATTTTAATTTCTGTTCATTGACTCTTTGTGGTCTTTTATATGCACTATAGTTTTTTTTTTTCTTTTTGGGCCACACCCCGTGATACTCAGAGGTTACTCCTGGATATGCAATCAGAAATTGCTCCTGTCTTAGGGGACCATATGGGATGCTGGGGAATCGAACGTTGGTCCGTCTTAGGTTAGCACGTGCAAGGCAAGCACTTTACAGTTTGTGTGCTATAATTTTAACATAATAAATCATGTTTCAAGATATGCATTTGTGGGTCCGGAGAGATAGCACAGCGGCGTTTGTCTTGCAAGCAGCCTATCCAGGACCAAAGGTGGTTGGTTCAAATCCCGGTGTCCCATATGGTCCCCCGTGGCCTGCCAGGAGCTATTTCTGAACAGACAGCCAGGAGTAACCCCTGAGCACCGCCGGGTGTGGCCCCAAAACAAAACAAAACAAAAAAAGATATTCATTTGCAAATTGCTTTCATTCTGATTATAACATTATAAATGGATATTATAAATATTGTTTAAAAATAGTTTCTAATTCTTCTTTGCTCAAAATACAAATATGATAGAATTTTGTATGCTGACCTTTTATCCTATGATAGTCTGACCTCATTTGTTTCATCTAAAAATATATTATTCAAATCCCATTGGGATTTGATAGAATTTCACTCTCTTCAAACAGACATAATTTTATACTTTTCAATGAACGGTTTTGATTTATTTTATCTGCGTTATTGAAATGTCTGGGATAATCATTACAATGTTGACTAAAGGTGATTAAAGCATTTATCCTTGACCTGTTTCTGATTTTATGGAAAAATGTTCACATTTACCATATGCTTGTTGTGACAGAGGACATTTTTTGTGTAGGTTATTTTTATAAATTGAAGGATGCTAAATTTTATTTTTAATTTACTGAGAATTTTGATTATGAATTAATCACACTCATTTTTAAAATATTGGTAAGAAAATGATTTGTAGAACACAAGTGTAAGTTTGTTTGTTTGAGCTTCAGTACTGCCTGCTCCTCATTGTACTGCTTGAAGTAGCCCTGTCTCCACACACTATCAGATCCTTACATCCAAGTACTAATAACATTTTTAAATAATTGATAAAATAATCATTTATATTTTCTACTATTTAATTGATGTAATGTAAACCAGCCTTAAACTCTTTTTCTGTTTGTTTGTATTACTTTTTAGATTTCACCTGGCAGTACTCAGGGTTACATCTGGCTCTGAGCTCAGAAATTACTCCTGGCACACTTTGGAGATCCTGTGGGAAGCCAGGGATCTAACCTGGGTCCATTCTGGGTCGGCCGTGTACAAGGCAAACACCCTACCATTGTGTGGTCCCCCAGCCTTAAACTCTAAACATATATTACCTGATTTAACATATTTCTCTCTCCCACCTCACAGAATTCTCATTTTCTTGCACTTTAATAAAAAAAAAAGAGAAGGTTTTAGTCTTCACACTCTTAAAGATTTCCAACAAGCAGTAGTGCTTGTGAGATTACATAATGAAAAAATGGAGAAAGAGGAGATAAAACATTGAAGATTTTCTTTACAAACTTGGGACCATTACTTTTCTGGAAAGAGTTAAGTTCTAGTTTCTTAGGATTTCTGGTGCTGATTTATTGGTTTCATTGATGCTCCCACTTCCATAAATATACTTGGGTTAGAATAGGTGTCTTTGAGGGGAACATTATATGTATTTTCCTTTATTCTTTTATTTTTTATTTAATTATTTTGGTTTTGGGTTCACACCCAGTGATGCTTGGGTTACTCCTGACTCTGCACTGAGAAATCATTCCTGGCAGGATCGGGCGATCATATGGGACGCACGGAATCAAACCAGGATCAGTCCTGGATTTCCACATGCAAGGCAAACCCCCTACCGCTGTGCTATCTCTCTGGCCCTCCTTTATTGTTTTTAAATCATCAAGGTTTCTATTCCTTAATCTCAGGGAAAAATAAAAGGTCTTCCTTTTGTGCTCTTTTTGTCTGCATTGTCTGCCTATAGAGAGTAGTTACAGATTTCGGTCTCCTTTGATCCAGAATGGGAAACAAAATAATAAAGGAAAAGTTGGAAACCACTTTTCACTTTGATTCTACCTCAAATTCTGATCTTCTCTTTACTCTGCCATGTACCTTATTATTCAAAGTTCTCAGAGAGATTCTATATATATTATAGTTGTAAATTTTATATTCAGTTGGAGAGGAGAGAAAATTGCTCTTTGTTTACTTTACACAAAACTGGAAACAGCATAGATTTTTTAGGAGATACAAAGAAAATTGATCTTTATTTTACACAAAACTGGAAACAGCATAAATTTTTAAGTAAACATAGTAATCAAAACAACCTTCATGCCCTGGACCAAAGAGGAGATATTTACTGTTAATATTTAAATCTCAAAATACCTTTTTATATTCCAAATTTGAGGTGATAATTCCTTAATATAATTGAACTAGTCAGAATTTATAAAAAAACTTTAAATGCATTTTATAGATTTGTTTTTTTTTTAGATGAGGCCCTCTTAAGCATTCTTGAGCATCCTGCGCATCCAGGATTCATTCCTGACAACCCTTACCCAACTTTGGTAGATGATCTAATTAAATATTGAGAGTCAAGGATGTAGTGATGATCTTCCTAATAGTTTTGGGGGTTATTAGGGTAACCTCAGAGGAGCTGTTGGGCCACAAGAGCCAGGACTGGAAATCTTGGGTACCTCCATGAATATATACACTATGCTCAGGGACTTCTGGGAGTCCGCGAGTTAGAACTAGGGTCACAGATCATGCCTCTCTGATCACTGAGCTATTTCCTAGTAGGAGGAAGCTGTTCTCCTGAGAAGTGCTTAGGAAGCACAAGGCTCTTTCAGGTGATTTCTCCACATGTTCTCAGTATTTGTTACTGCTCAGGCCCTGTTACTTTAGGGTTAAGTGTCAACCATAGTGGTACAGTATCTGGTTCCAAACTGAAGAAACTGTGGTGCTGGGGTTTAAATTTAGGTCAATGGTTGAAAAATATGTGTCTAAATCCCTGAATCATCTTTCTAGACTTTTAAAACTTTTAAACAAAAGGCTAACTCTATATAATAATGTACAGCAAAAATCTGAACAATTCATAGTTTAGGAAGTTGATAACAATTAATTTCTCCAGATTTCATAAATAAAAGGCATACATTTATGGAACAGTGTTATGAGAATATAATCACAGACAATTTATTGCATGGTCTTATATTACTATTATTCACCCTTATTTAATATATCTTGTTCTTAGCAAGGTTGGAAATTTGCATATTCCTCATCTAAGTACTCAATGTTAGATAGAAAGGTGATGGTGCAAAGAAGCAGTATGTTTAGAGTCTAAGAAAACATGCATACCTGAATTTTCCTTTTGAAAGGAGTTATTTCTCATCTGACACCTTTTAGTTAAAAATATTAGATGCTTGTTTTGACTATTACCTCTGTTGATGAATCCAAAGTAATGAAAATAAAATGCTATGTATCTGTAATTGTAAGGATTCTAAGTTCTAGACAGTTAAGCCTACATGGAGGATGAACTGTCAAGTTTGTGCCCGATTTATTCAGGATATCCAAAATTCCCTTGTCCTTGAACAGAAATTAAAAATGTTTTCTGCTTACTTTTGAACTACATCCAACAGTGTTCAGAGATAATTCCTGAACATATACTTAAGGATCAGTCCTGGCAGTCTCAGAGGGCCACATAAGATTGGCCAAATAGGCCACATGCAAGGCAAGTTCCCTATTGGCATTTTTATCACTCCATTCAAAACATAACTTCTTGGATTGAGGAACATATTGATTGACAAAGAACGTGGAATAGATAAACCATTGCACTTGGATTCAAGGTCTAGTTTTGTACTAAAATAAAACCTTTTTTTTCTATCACCATGTCATAAAAATTTTGAGCATTTGCATCCCAGTGGTTTCATTTGACCTGCCAACCTGTTGTTAATCAGAATCTTGTTTTTTGTTTTTATTCTCCAAGTTCTTGGGGTGAGTAAATAAGTCCCAAAACTGTTAGTGCCTTCAACTATTTGTTAATATAAAACTCTATTCCATAAAATATAATCACCTGCGCTACTAAGAGGTTTTTTGAAAGATTTTTTAGTCATGCATCTCCAATGTATTTTCCAAGTCTTATCTGGTTACATATATACAAGTTCATCACTAATAAAAATAAAAGATTATTTAAAATGAAATTCTTAAGGAAATATATTATTTTTCTTAGTTTTTTAATCTACAAATTAATCTGATGACCTATCATTAAAGTATGAAGCACCCCTTATGGTTGAACATGGGTATCGACTATCAATAATAACTATACATTCTAATAGTTTATTAGTAGCTAATTTATAATTATGTTAATGGAATTACATGACTCAATGTTTTAATCAATTTTAAAGGTTCTAGAAAGTAAATATTTCAAGGTGGATGGTTTTTAAATATTGTTACCAGTTAAACTAAAAATTAGATAATTTTGTTTTAGAATTGTTAATTTCAACAAATTTTAAAGTTATTTGGAAATATCAATAAAAACTAAATTCACTTCACCTTTGAGTTTACACTTTTTGCAAAGATAATCTATAAATATTATAAGGAGCACTAGTAATATTTAAGAGTCCTTGTAAAATGATGTTTATTTTAATAAAAATAATGAATGTAAGAAATGTTCAAGAACAGGATTAATTATTTAATTAAGAACAGGATTAATTAATCAGAGTCCCAAAGGAAGCAGATAAGTCATGATAATTTAAGCTCATTTATGCAGAGAGCATATTTTAGAAACATGATCAGTAGGGGGCCTACAAGTTATTTAATTAATCCAGTTTAAGAAGCAATGGAGTTGTTATTCTCTATAGACAACAAGAGAATATGTTACTAGAACTCAGAAGAATACAGTAAAAAAGACCTCCCAAAAAGAAGTGGTTATTAGAGGACACAGTTAGAATAAAATAATGATGTATAGAAAAATTCAACACATAAATATCCTGTTTCTATTTATTATGTACCTGAAAGATAAAGGAGAGTATGTACCTGAAAGATAAAGGAGAGAGATCTTAGTAGTCAGGATGATATTAAGCAAAACACATGAATCACATGGAAATTATTGAAGAAAACAAAGTCATAATAAAGATGTATAAACACATGTGACAGTCCATATCATAGATATACATAGGCATTTAAAATCTTAAAATATTTAAGTACAAAGATTTTAGTATAATTTATTTTTAAAGTATTTTCATGTATTTATTTATTCATATATAGAAATTATGTTTATATGCTTTGTATACATATAATGTATAAGTATGCATACATAAAATAATGTTATATCTAAGCATTTTTACAAGTATGATCATGAGAAATGATCTTTATATATGTGGGATTTGGAGGATTGGTCTCTCAAGTGGGCTCAGATGGTTTCCAATTGGGCCTATAATTGATTGCAAATATCTGTACTATCCCAACGTTGCTCAGGAGCCTCCAGGACCATATCCAGCAGTGCTTGAAGGGGTCTATAGCTATATCCTGTGGCAAAGAGGAAAGGAGGCAATGCTGGGAATTTTAAAAGGATTAAACACACGCAAGGCAAGAACCTAAGCTTCTCTTCTATCTCTTTAAACCCTTATTTTAGTGTTCCTAAAGGATACACTGAAATACCTTACTATGATCTGATGTCATAAAGATTGTGTTTATTTATGCAAGGCACTTTGCAATTGCTAATATAGATCCACTGATATTTCAGTTGAAATGACTAAAATATAAATAGAGATTGTCATAATTTGCATAAGCTAAATTTTGTCTTCTAATGTGAATAAAGAAAACAAAGAATGCAATAACTGAATCCAGAAATATGCCAATTCTGTATTTTTCTCTTAGCCAAATTGATAAACTTTAAGTGGAGCAAAGCATACTAAGATCTGACCTACTTTTGTGTGAGGAAACATAACTAAATCATTTGTAAGGCAACTCTAACATGAGGGAATTCATAGAGACCCTCAGGTCTTCGGCAGCTTATCTTTCTATCAAAACGACCACGTACTTTGGAAAATTTTCTTCATGTTAATTTGGTAACAACTCTGATTTTCATCTATTCAATTCAAACATTCTAAATATCTGGAGAATTTAATTTACTGAATGATATTTTTAGGCATCCCCTTCCTCATTTTTAATAGATAGTCATGTTTATAGCACTTGTTTTTTCTGTTTTAAAAAGTATAAATGTCATTGACTTTTAAAAATTATCTTTCACAAAGCAACTTTCAGACCTTGTTTAAAAAGCACATGCCAGACTTGGACTTGCTACAGATAACACACCTTCCTTGCGCAGCTGTTTTATTATCATTACCTGAGTTCCTTTTCAAAATTCCAGAGCAAGACAGGAGTCCCAAAACCAAGTTCTTGGATGACAGCCAGTCTCACAACACTGAGTCAGTATGACACAAAGACAGTGAGTCAAAGAAAGCTACATTTAGTTCTTGGATTTTCATGACACCAAACAAATGGTGCTCTCTCTCTCTCTCTCATTCTCTCTCTCTCTCATTCTCTCTGTCTCTCTCTCTTTCTCTCTTCCTTTCTTCAATAGATTTTTAAATCTTTGTCTTTCTATCAAATATGGTTGATTTAACATTGTGTGTACAAAGTCAATCGAGAAGCCTGCAATTTATGTGTGAGAAGAAATGCTTGAATCGGGTATGGCTGTTTATATGGATAACATAAGCCATCATTGTTGTAACCACAGTGCCACTTATCTACCATCAGGGAAGAGTACCCAGGTATCCAGTTGTGTCACCCTCCACAATCTTCAATCAGTTTCTCTAATCCCTGACCTGAGTTGCTTAACTTGATGACAAGGAATATCAGCATCAGGTATTCCCATAATCAATATTGAATATAATTACAAGTAGAACATCATAAAGTTTCACCAACTTTCTAGTCCTTTAGTCTTTGTTTCTTTTCTCACATCTTCTCTTTCTCTGGGTACCAAATTCCAGCATCAGAAAAAAAGGAATAACATGAAAGAAACTGTAATCATATTCCACAGTGAGTGTGGCTAAAATCTGCCAGACTTCACTTCTCTTACTGAACCTTGACACTGACACTAGAAAAAACAGACATTTGTGTGTTTACCCTCTTCACTCTAGACCATATTCTTAAAGTTGAAATGATGGGAAGGAAATGATGAGAAGGAAGGTAAATTAATTAAACTACTTAAATATATAGTTGGTTATACTCAACTGATAAACTAGTTCAATATAGTTGGTTATGTTTAATTGATCATTTCTAAATTCATCTACATGAAAGGCTGTCAGATAGATAATGGAAATGGCTAAGGACCAAAGAGAGGAAACACTATAAAGGGATATACAGGCTAAGTAACTTTCTCTTTGCCACCTCACCTGTTCCCTGGCAGACAGCAGAAGAGTCAGTTCTCATCCATGTGGATGGAGGACAAAGGAACAAAGTACCAAGGGACAAAGGACAGTGTGGCAGTGCAGAGTAGCTCAGAGCACAGGACAATTTGGAGCAATGGGAGTATAAGTTTAATGACATCATATACTAATAAAGGTCAGAGGTGCACAGGACAGGCTATTTTTTATTGAAAGTAAAAAAAAAAAAACAGCAAGGGGACAGATTACTGGTATTTTTTGCATGTGGAATTGGTCTGAGGGGAGTAGATAGAGATAAAGAGAGAGAGAGGAGAGAGAACATTATTAACACACTTAATAGAGAACATAGACTTCTTCAAAGTCTTCTTCAAAGATTTCTTCAAAGTCTTCTTCAAAGACTTCTTCATAAATACATAAAGCATGGAAGTAGGAAAAGATAAATCTCAAGATAGGAAATGTAGACAAGTGCATGCGAGTATCACACATACCAGTTTATGGGGGTTTATGTACTTGTCTCTGAGACTTTAGCAATCCTAAAGAAAATCAGTTTATTGTTTTGTTATATGTGGGGGTGTTTTTTGTGTCAATCTATCAATTTACTAATTATTTATTTGTTATGTATATTTACTCCAGTTGCATGAAACTCCTTACTGTATTGCTTTTGTTTCAATTTTGTTTAAGGGAATTATTTTTATTTTTAAGTGGCAAATAAATCTATTATGATTTGTGAACTCTTCAAGATAGGGTATTCTTATTCACTAAAGATCACTCCGTGTAGTTCTCAAGATTCAATTTTAGGAGAGGACAGAAATTGTCTTTTCAACGAGACTTGCTTTTTCTTTGATGCACACTCAAAGAATTCTATTGGAACAAAATATGGACTAGTAATGAAAGAAAACTAATGGAGTAAAAGATTTCTTTGATGCAGATTTTTTTATTTTTGTTGTTGATTTTTTGGGGGGATTATTTATTTTGGAGGGGGGAAGGTCACACTGGCAGCACTCAGGAATTACTCCTGGCTCTATGCTCAGAAATTGCTCCTGGCAGGCACGGGGGACCATATAGGATGCGGGGATTTGAACCACTGTTCTTCTGTATGGAAGACAAATGCCTTATCTCTCTGGCCCAATGATGCAGATTTCTAAATAAAAAAATTGTTGTTGATTTTTTGTTTTGTTTTGGGGCCACTCCTCATGATGCTTAGGGGTTACTGCTAGCTATGCACTCAAAAATCGCTCCTGGCTTGGGGGGCCATATGGGATGCAGGAGATCAAACTGCTGTCCATCCTAGGTCAGTATGTGCAAGGCAAATGGCCTACCGCTTGTGCCACCACTCCGGCCCTCTAAATAAAAATTTTACTCCCAGATATCAAGTTAGCAGAACTTCAAGAAAAGAATACTGCAAAGTGACATGAGTGTAACCTGAATTTAATTCAACTTTATGCAAAAAATCAAAATTTATAGAAATAAGATAGTAGTTTTGTTGTTGGTGGTTTGTTTATTTATTTTGTTTTTGGGCCACACTCTGCAGTTCTTAAGGATACTCTTGGTTCTGTATCCTTGATTCTTGACTTAGGTATCAGGGAGTGCTTATGGGGATCATACTGAGGACTAAACCCAGTCACACACATACAAGGCAATTATTGTAATATTTCTCTGATTCATGATAGTTTTTAAAAAGCATATAAAACAACAAAAACCTCCATTTATTTTTGCTTTGGAGCACAAAAAAGGTGCCCAGGGCTTATCTTGATTCTTTTCCTCTGAGATCATTCTTGTTTGGGCTCTGGGAAACAGATAAGATTGCCAGGATTGGGTCAGCTATGTGTAAGACAAGTACTGTACCCATTGTATTATCTCTTGTAACCCAACAATAAATAAACCATGATAGTACAGTAGAGTATTGGCCTTGCTTATAGATAACTAGTTTCAATCCCTGGCACAATTCTCAACATCTTGATATCCTGAATATATACTGAATATAGCTGGGGTGATCTCTGAGCAAAGAAAGGAATTATCCTGGAATAAAAATGATGTGTTTTCCCCAAAATTATAAATTAAATAAAAAAATCTTTTAATTGAAACATCTAGGGGCCTCAAGATATAGTATAGCAGATAGGGTACTTATCTTGCCAGGTAAATTGAGGTCCAATACTCAGTAGCCCATATAGAATATTAATCCCTGAGCACCATCATACATAAACCCTAAGAGGAAGCATGTTTAAATGTACTTTTATTTGAAATTTAATTTAGCTTTTCTAAGATATGGCATTGTCAAATTATATTTATAATGTTATAACGTACTACAATCTGGGGACTTGAGGGACAAAGTATTTTTACATGTTTTTTTTTTTTATTTTTCTTAATGTTCTCTGGCTTAAAGTTTAAAATTAAGTTGTAAGCAAAGGGATTTCTTCTGATAAATCTGTTTATGGGTGATTGTCTTCCCACTGTAACGTTAACTTGTCCTTTTTCTTTGCATCTTTGCTCTCATAATAAAAAAAATTAAAATAAAAAAAACCAATAGCCATCAAACTAAAAAATAAATATCAGATAGGTATGGAAACTAAAAAATAAAAGATAAATAGTTAACTTGCCAGAAATGTAATAAATAAGCCTGAAGTACAAATTGTTATCTTATTGACCTTGAGACTACAATAAGGGCACGGTTTTTCTCAGCAGCCATCCTTGGTTCCCATTACTTTATAATAAACATAACATATATGGACTATATAACCCCATTTCTATTTATTTAAAGAAGAGTAAACTAAGATTTAATAATGAGCAAAAAAAATCCTTAAATTTTTGTATAACCACATATGATCTCATACTGATAATTATCCAAATGTCCAAAAATTTAAAGGAAAAGTCAATTTTATTTGTTCATGAATAATATTTTATAAGACAATTAAATTGAATTAACTAAGTCTAAATTATGCATAAATGTAAATCTAATTCTTATAACATTGATTAAAAATATACAATTATAAAATGATACCCATGATCAAATTTTATTCATTTCAAGTGCTGAACAAATAGGGCTAATGTATGCAATCAGCGTTAAATTAGTGGGTAATCTGTGTGACAGATTATTGGAATATAAAATTATGGAGTCCTTACAGTATTGTGATGATCAAACAGGAGATGCCAAACAGGTAATGCCACACATGTAATCAGTTTATAATAGATAAGTGAGTAGCATACTTAAAATATGTGAAACTTTTTCTCTGTATATAGTATATATCAATACAATTGATTTGTTATTGCTAATGTCATAAATTACCACAAACTTTAAAAAAGCAAAAAAATCTATTATCATTCAATTATTTTATTTATCTCTATAGGTCAGAAGTTTGGCTTGAGTTGCACTGAGCTAAAATTAAGGTCTTACAAAGCAGTATTTTCTTATGGAGACTTAGAGAATACTCCTAACTGTTTATCTTTTACAACTTCTATAGGAGGTCAACATTGTTTGGGTAATAGATACTATTTTCTATTTTTCAAAGTCAGTAATTTTAAGCCCTTCTTATTGTCATTATTCTCTTCCTGATTATATCTAGTAAAACATTTTTGGTTTTAAGTATTATACACCTAGATTGCATCACCAGCATAATCCAATTTGTTCTCCCCAAGTTCTTCATCCGTAATTATGCATAGCTGAAAATTCTTTTGTTTTTGCATTGTAAGATATAATATATTAACTGTTGCAAATTCCAGAGAAAAGTATGAAGAAAATTTAAGATATTATTATTTATTTTTTCAATGTGACAGACACATGTGTTTGTATGTATATACATATATGTAATAAAATTTTGCCAGAGGATTTGCAAGTCTTTATCTATTCTCTTGATCACCTATTGTATTATGTAGGCATCATTATAGACATACAGCTAACTCTATATTTCATTCTTAATTCTTGACATATAATTATGTGAAATATTTTATTTATTAGACTCATTTATCTTTAAGTTCAACAAAAGGTACATACAATGGAAAAATTCTATTAATAGTAATTAAAAGGACTTATATTTACTGGTATTTGAGTAAAGTAAAATGTATACCTTTTGGGTAATCAGTGAATTATTCATTTAATCTCTCATTTAAGCATTCTCTGATAGAAATCACAATTTTAGCCTAGTGTTCTCATTTCAAAACATTAATAATATTTTTAATAATTTTAAGGGTACATTTTCTGTTCCAAATAAATGGAAAATATTCCAGTTTTCAATATAAATTATTTTAGGAGGAAGGAGTAATAATTTCAGATCATGAATATTTTATGGGAGATCACAACTATTGCAATTCACCTAATTGCAAAGTTTTATTTTCAACTGTGAATTGTAATATTATTTAAAAGGCTGCATCTTACTAACTTCAGTTAGAAAGCCAATCTATTTTGGTAAGGCCCTTTGTAGAGTAGCATTTTTGTCACTATGAAATGTTTGTCATTGTCATATCAATCTATACTGACTAAATCAACATCAGAATTATATTAAGAAACACGTAAAGAAGGCTAATTTGTAAGCTTCAAATAACAAAATAATAGCAACCTAATATTTTCTTTTGTATTTCTGAAACATTTGATTTTCCACGGATCATTGGAAATTACGAATAATGTGTACTTAATATTGGGAGAAAAATATACTCCTTTGGGGGAAGTTTGATTAAAATGTGATTTTTTTTTATTTCTTCTGAAATGGTGAAGCAAGATAGTTTTTTCTGAATGAAATTTGCTTAAAAAATGTAAGAAGAGAGAAAGAGGTCAAGTTAGCAGTCAAGAGAGTACATGTGCTTCTCTAGAATGGAAAAATCAAGCAAAGAAACATAGAGAGCAAATGCGACACTACTAGTTTATGGGAGAAGAAGGCTTGAAGGGTAAATTTTTGTTTCTTCCCACATCACAGGAGTTACATGAACTGGATATTTTTGTCACAATCTGTGATAATTTTCTCACAAACTATATTTATTTTTATATTATTAATATTAATTGTAAATTTCAATTGCCAAAAAGAATTTTAGCTCAAGCAAGACCCAGCCCAATAAATGATGGTCAGTGTGATTGACTTTCTATATTCAATAGAATTTCACCCGCACATTGAAAATAGAAGAGCATGTTACTTAAATTTCAGTCTACAGAAGATTAGAGCAACCAGAAAGTATTTTCTTCCCAAATATCATAGATTGAAGGTTTAGGAGTATAGTTTGAGTCATTTTAAACATAACAAAATTGCAAAGAAATAGTCCAAGATAGCCAGTAGCCTAAATTGTCTTGAATAGTTGTGTAAACTCAAAATCATTTTTGTCTTTTTTACCCTTACTTAAGTGGTTACACCCAAATTTGTTGTTGTTGTTTTGGGGCCACACCCAGTGATGCTCAGGGGTTATTCCTGGCTATGTGCATCACTCCTGGCTCGGGATTCCATATGGGACACCTGGGATCGAACCTAGGTCTGTCCTGGGTCAACTGGGTGCAAGGCAAATGCCCTACCACTGTGCTATCAATCTGGCAAAGTTATACCAAATTCTATTTCTCTGGTTGTTTGTTATTTTTTGTGCTAAACATGGAGATGATCAGGTATTATTCCTGTCTCTGCTCTCAAGAATTCTGGCAGTTTTGGTGTTCCATACAGGATACCTGGGATAGTACCAGGGTCTACCACGTGCAAGGAAAATTTCCTACCCTTGTGATATCACTCTAACCCCACAAATTTAATATTTGTGAAAAGACAACATAAAGGAGATGCATAAAGGGATCACACCAAGATTACATAGTGTTTAGATTAAAATAAAGCAAACTGCAGGAAGACTTTAAAAGCAACTGGTGGTGGGAATCCCTCTGATTAAATGTCACTATGTACTTAAAATATTACTGTGAAAAAATTCACTTTGGTCACAATAAAAAGTAATATAAAAAGTGTGGAGTTTGTGGAAATGTGATACATTCTTAGATAGTGATACTAGGAATTCAACCTACTTTTGACCATCTTTAGAAGTTTAAAAAGAGTTCTCCTTCAAGTAGCTTTCCTTCCACATTACCCTGTGTTCTGACACTCAGGAGAATGGTGCAATTAACTTTTGTTACTGCTCTGTGTGACTTTGGTATCACTGCAGTACGTAAGACACTAAAAGAGATTTGTGTGTAAACAATTAAATAGTTCTAGGCTGCTATATTAGGCAAGTAACTGCAAGAACACAAAGAAATGGAACAAGAGCCAACAAAAACACACCTGTCCTTGAGGTAGTCTGATTTGTGTCCTATCCTGTAATTTTTTGCTTTGAGGAAGCACGTACATTAATGTGTTATATCTTAATGAAATTGTGAGGGTACGCTTTATAATTTGGGGAATCTTATGAAATAGTAAGCATTCAATTATAGAATTTAAGACTAAATATTTTAGCATATAAAACCACGTTAGGTGTGTGTAGGGTGTGTGTATGTATGTGTGTTAAGGAGTGGTAACTGGTAGCTTTAGAAAAGACTAAGAATTTCATTCTCCACATATTTTTGCTTATAAAGGTATTTATATAAACATAGCAAAAGATTTATATTTTAGAAGTACAATTTATATAAAAATAATTTGCTCTTTTAAAAATTAACATTCGCATCTTCAAGGAGGAAACTGCACTCTCCAAGCAAGTGAAAGCAGAGATTAACAGATGGGAATATATTAAGTTGAGAAGCTTCTGCACCTCAAAGGAAATAGTGCCCAGGATACAAGAGCCACCCACTGAGTGGGAGAAACTATTCACCCAATACCCATCAGATAAGGGGCTAATCTATAAAATATACAAGGCACTGACAGAAATTTACAAGAAAAAAACATCTAATCCCATCAAAAAATGGGGAGAAGAAATGAACAGACACTTTGACAAAGAAGAAATACAAATGGCCAAAAGACACATGAAGAAATGCTCCACATCACTAATCATCAGGGAGATGCAAATCAAAACAACAATGAGATACCACCTCACACCACAGAGAATGGCACACATCACAAAGAATGAGAACAAACAGTGCTGGCGGGGATGTGGAGAGAAAGGAACCCTTATCCACTGCTGGTGGGAATGCCGTCTAGTTCAACCTTTATGGAAAGCAATATGGAGATTCCTCCAAAAACTGGAAATTGAGCTCCCATATGATCCAGCTATACCACTCCTAGGAATATACCCTAAGAACACAAAAATACAATACAAAAATCCCTTCCTTACACCTATATTCATTGCAGCACTATTTACCATAGCAAGACTCTGGAAACAACCAAGATGCCCTTCAACAGATGAATGGCTAAAGAAACTGTGGTACATATACACAATGGAATATTATGCAGCTGTCAGGAGAGATGAAGTCATGAAATTTTCCTATACATGGATGTACACAGAATCTATTATGCTGAGTGAAATAAGTCAGAGAGAGAGAGAAAAATGCAGAATGGTCTCACTCATCTATGGGTTTTAAGAAAAATGAAAGACATTCTTGCAATAATAACTTTCAGACACAAAAGAGAAAAGAGCTGGAAGTTCCAGCTCACCTCAGGAAGCTCACCACAAAGAGTGATGAGTTTAGTTTGAGAAATAACTACATTTTGAACTGTCCTAATATTGAGAATGTATGAGGGAAATGCAGAGCCTGTTTAGAGTACAGGCAGGGGTCGGGTGGGGAGGAGGGAGATTTGGGACATGGGTGATGGGAATGTTGCACTGGTGATGGGTGGTGTTCCTTTTATGACTGAAACCCAAACACAATCATGTATGTAATCAAGGTGTTTAAATAAAAAAAAAAAGTAATAACATCTCAAAAAGAGAATGTCTAAAATAAAAATTGCTACAAGAAAGAAAACTTTAAAATATAAAAAAATATAAAAATTAACATTCAAATAAAAGAAAGTAAAAAGTGTATTATATTAAAATAGTAGTTAGACATATACATGTAAAATTTCTAAACTTTATGTGTAGATGTCAACAGTAAAAATAAGGATGCTTGATTCTATTTCTTATAATACTTCTTTAAATTTTGAAGAAAAGACAAAATGATAAAAATTACTATTTCAGATTCTAAAAATATAGAACTTTTATTAGAACTCAATAATTAACAGACATTTTTATGATTTTGATATTTACAATTTAATAAATTTAATAACCATAGGTTTCTTTTATATGACTTAGTAAATAAAATTTATCTTACTAATATTATAGTCATTGTAGTCATATGCTTATTCACAAATAAATTTTATATTTATTGCTACTTTAAAAATCATGTTTTATTATATTACTAAAAGAGATATTTCTCATATTCAACTGAACTGAACTTTTCTTTTTATTTTGTTTATGTAAGTATATATATATTTAATTGATGAAAATTTTCATTTGCCTTTGATTTTTTCATAAACAACATAGCCTAAAATAAATGGGTTGGCATATCTGATAAATGTAAATGATATATGGAACTAGAAAAATTAAAAAAATATTGTAAAGGAATAAAAATAAGGTGGTAATGTGCTTAAGCTGGCAGGCCATTTTTATTTGCAGATACTTTTATTATAACTATTAGGCATGCTTTTTTCTTCTCACACTTGTTCACAGAAGAACTCTCTATTTATTTATCTGCATAAAATTATAGGAAGTTTGGAAATCTTTGGTCATTTATCTCTCTTTAATTGTTTTCCAATGTTATTTTAACACTGTAAATTCTTGATTATTAGAGTCCTGGAGATAAGCTTTTACTACCCAGCAAACTCCTAGTGTTTATCCATAAACTTCCAAACTTTCTTCATTGGACATTCTTCCCCTTATGAAATTCCAGCAATCCATCAACATCTTGTTTTTCCTTTTGTTTAATAAGAATTTGCAAGGCTAGTTATAGTGTTACATATGAGATATAAACCTTTGTGGCAATTAAACTGATGAAAATCAACATTTGAATCAGTAAAAATTTGTCTTTATCTATAAAATTAAAAATATTTAGTTATTAGCATAGTTGATTTTGTTATTAATCTAATCTTTATATAAATATGGCATATATTTAACATCAAATTCAGGTCACTTCTTTTTCTAAATAGAGTCTTACATGTACTTTTAGATATATTTATAAGTGTAGAAATAGTTTATATTTTATTAATTAGCTTTATTAATTATATTTTATTAAAATTTTATAATTATAAGTGTAGGAAAATATTTTACTATAAAAAGAATCAGCTTTTTATAATTTAGTATTTTTTCATATTGACAATTAACTAAATTATATTCAACAAACTATAAATACTCCAAAGTTAACAGAATCTCAACCATCAGATCTTCCTTAACTATGAACAAGAAGATCTATCAGTGTAGTATCTCAAGTCTCTATACTTACTATATTTTCTTAATTTTCTTTCAGTCATTCTTCAGACCAATGATTTTGTTAATTTCATGTTAGGAAGAAAATATTTATGGCTAGATCTTATAAATTCTCCACAGATTTATCTTATTTGGTTTTTAAAAAGTACATAATAGAATCTTTGAAAAATAGTTTTTAGCATTCAAGCCACCAAGCTTTTTAGAGCTTTTTCCTCTATTTGTTTAATTGCTACAACTGTGTATCTTTTTATAACATAAAAATATAATTACAGCATATTTATTTGTAATGAATAATATTTCAACATAAAGAAATATATTTCTGTCAGTTCTTTGCCCTCTGTTACTTTCATTTCTTGCTGCAACATTTCTTTAGTCTTCCCTCAATTCTAGCCCAATTCTGTTCTAAAAATACCTTATCCTTTTCTGAATAAAAGTTTGTTATTGGATCCTTCAAATATGCTGATTTACATTTATTGCATATTTTGTGTTTTACTTCTACTTACTATAACTCAATTAATATTTCAGATTCTCTAAATAACCTAATGTAAGCTCAATAATTGCCTCCCCAATGTCCTGTCAAAAGTCCTTTACTTTGTCTTTAAAATATCCTGTAATAGTTTATAATGTGTTTTTGAAACTATGTTTTCCTTTATTCTCCCCTAAAACACTAAGTTCTTAAAATGTGCAGGATATATTTACAACATATTATTATAACATATAGCAGTACACTGTACAAAGTAGGTGTTTAATAAATATCTGTCAAACTAAATCAAGCTAAAATATATATTTTAATTTTAATACAGATCCCTGAAATAATTATGATAAATTACTAAATATGTTATTGTACAAGTAATTTAAAATTAAATTAAAGTGATATTGACTAGATGTATGAGATTCACAAAAAATAAATCAAGCATATTAATTGGATCTCCTATATCAATTTAGGATTTTTTTAAGGTAGAATACCCAGAAGTTTCTCTTTTGAAATGTTTTGCTAATTATAACTATGTAAAAATTATTTCTCTCAATCATTTTCCATGTGTAAAGATGATAATATGAGATTACATACCTAAGTAAGAAACTGTAATGTGTATAATAGTTCTTTTTTAAGACTGCAAAGTTAGAATTTGGGTTTGCTTTGTTGGAACATTTTACAAATTCCTTGGATAAGTATTTAAAAGAAAAATTTTTTTTGTTGTAGAAATTATAGAATGGAATACTTACATAGCATTCAAACAGTCTGGGTGTTAATTTCTGTCAGGGATATCCTTGTCAGAAATGGTATTTCTGTCTTGTGTGGGAGGTGGACTATAAAACTTTTCAGAGGCTTCCAAAATTAAGATGTCATGATTCTGTGAAATATTATCATCTCAGAATGTGCTGAGAAGGCCTGTATAATCCCTAGAATGTTATACACAGAACAAATTACTTAGCTCTCGCTAGCAATAAAAGAGTTAAATAGATGACCTTGTGTACTTGTTTGCTTGTTTTCAAAGACTGTATAACTAGAAAGACATGAGTAAAATTCCATGTAAGGACATAAATTCTGGTGATATTTAGGAGAAAATTTCTTCCAAAGTTTCTGAATTTTAGGAATAAACACATTTTTGATAATTCAACTATAAACAAAATTTAATTGTGAAATATAGTTATTTATAAAATTTAGGTTTTAAAAAGGATGCTCAAGTTAATAAAAATATTAAATAATACCTTTGAAGTATTGTTGTTGCTACTGTTTTTCCACCTACAACTCTGACCTCTATAAGCCTCATCAGTTTGAGCAGCAGAAAGCTAAATAGAACTGATACATTACCAAATTTATAATCCTTATATTTTTGAAATCACTATAATGAATCCTTATTGCTGTAGAATGTTGTGTTATTTTCTAACTTTGTTACAGACAGAAGGTTCTCTTGCTGTCAGAGATGATTTGGAAAGGACATCAGAGGCCAAGGAACATTGTTGACTTGGATAATTTCCACAGATAAAAAGGCCTAATTGTGGTGATTGGCTAAATTTTGGTAGGCAGCATATAAGTGAAATGCTATTTTCAAATAGTGTTCGAATAATTATACCCAAATAAAAAAGCTTTTTGTGTTTGACTTGTGTGACCTTTTAAGTGGTAAATTGTCACGTATTTCAACTGAGCTAGATGTTTCACCAAATCAACTCAGCAAGAGTATAATTACAGTTAAATGAAAGAAATACTAAAATTATTAAGAAGTAGTTGGCAATTCTCATTTTGTTCTTTAGAACTATTCCTTCATTTTTCACTGTCATCAGCCAAATTCAGAATCTTATTGCTCTACTATATAAATTCCCAATTGATTTTTCGCTCTCAAATTTTTCTCCTATAATCTTTTCTGTAAAATCTATCAGTTCAATAATCTGTAACAATATCTTGAAAATAATGTCATTACTTTCATGTATAATAATCTTCAATTAATGTCCCTATAAGTAAAATAATACCCCAACTAGTTAGCATGTATGTGAGTACCTAAAATCATATATCCTTGCTAAAAAATATTCTCATACCAAATAAATTATTTAATAGACCTGTCTAGAAATTCTGCCTCTTAGTATTTAGTACTTCTTTTATGGCATGTTACCTTCTTCTTATTCCATTAATAACCTTCTCCTTTAAAATACTGATCCTTTTATAGACAAAAATCTGTACCTCCTTGGGGACTATTAGACTCTTAGTATAAAAACAAATCATTAGTGTGTACTTAAGATAACCTATTATTAGACCTCTTTTATTATTATATTTGAACATAATTTCATTGCTTCTTAAAATTCATTTATCAGAGTAAAGAAAATATCTATATATCTTAACATATTTCATTCTGCATAACAACGTATAAAATGCTTTTCATCACCTGTGAACTTCTAAAATTAAAATAACTACAGTTAAAATTTATACCTCCTCTGCTTTCTACATGAATATTTTTATCTTTCTGCATATTTTTATTCCCAGAGAGGAGTAAACAGTTCTGTAAGTACTGCAATGGCAGATCCATGTATGATGGGGCAGAGCAAGTTCTTATACCTTCTCACTGTTCCAATAATTTATTAGTATGTTGACAACATATCAGATATAATACTGATAAAAATAGATACTGAAATATGATTCAAAAGTTCAGGAAATGCAGGTCCATTGATAGAGATAAAAACAGAGAGAACTGGGGCCAGAGCCATGGCAAAAGTGGTTAGGCATCTGCCTTGCACATTCTAGCCTAGGATGAACCTTGGTTCGAATGCATGGAGTCCCGTATAGTCCCCCAAGCTAAGAGTGATTTTTGAGCACATAGACAGGAGTAACCCCTGAGCATCATCTGGTGTGGCCCAAAAACCAAAATAAATAAATAAATAAATAAATAAATAAACAAACAAACAAACAAACACAGAACTGGGGCTGGAGAAATAGCACAGTGGTAGGGCGTTTGCTTTGCATGCGGTCAATCCAGGAGGGACAGGGTTTCGAATCCTGGCATCCCATATGGTCCCTCCTGCCTGCCAGGAGCAATTTCTGAGCTCAGAGCCAGAAGTAACATCCTGAGTACCTGCTGGGTGTGAAAAAACCCTACAGAACTAACTATCCAAGCCAAAGTCAACAACAATGGAATCAAGAGACACAAATTCTAGCAAGCTAAACTTTAAACTTTATACTACCAGTATAATAGGGGCAGTATAACTAGGGCGAAGGGTAGTGGTAGAGATACATTCTGGGAACATGGTGAAGGGAGTACAACACTGGTGGCGATTGGCCCTGATTCACTGTATGTCTGAACCGAACTATGAAGGACTTTGTAAACACAATGTTTTCAATAATATAAAATTTAAAAATAAGTCAAGAAATGATTATGCATTTTTAAATTAAAATTTGAGGATTACAATATGATTTTTAATCTGGATGAATATAAACTGGCAAACCATTAATGTACTTAAATTATTGAAAAGTTAGTTTGTTGAGGCCACAGGGATAGCACAATGGCTAGAGCATTTGCCTTGCATGTGGAGGACCCAGATTTGCTCCCTGGTACCCCATATAATCCCCTGAGTCTGCCAGGAGTTATTTCTGATTGTAGACCCAGGGGTAAATCCTGAGCACGGCCAGATGTGGCCCCTAAATTAAATTAAATTTAAAAAAAGTTGGTCTTGATGAGGGCTTTATTATTGAAAAGCTGGTGTTGGCCTCAGAATATGGGATAAAGGGCATAAAAGAAAAGAAATTGAGCAGCAAGAAGAGACTAAAACGTAATAGGAAGCAGGATCAAGAGAATCCAAGTATCTTGGTAATGTAGAGGAGTCAACCAACCTGAAAGCAGTGATCCAAATTACAACAATCAAACTTAAAATTGTGGCTGTCAAGGTGGTAGACTGTATGAGTGTGGGTATGTGGGAAGGAAGTTGGAAACTGATGGAGGGAAGAAGCCATGGTGGTGTGTTTTGTGCTAAGACATAGTAGTATGTCTAAAACCCAACAATGAATAACTATAAATAATGGGCTTTAATAACATTTCTAAAACTTTTGTCTTAAACATATGGGTTGTTTCCAGATTCTGCCCTTTGTGTATAGTACTGGAACAATGAAGTATCCAGTAACAAGAAGTGGATAGAAAAACAGTGCAACATCTACACAATGGAAATCTTAACAGCTGTTAGAGAAAATTGGGTTATAAAATTTGCTATACATGAATGAACATAGAGAGTATTATGCTGAGTGGAATGAGTCACAGAGATAGAGAGAGAGTTAATGACATAAAAGGATCACACTCACTTGTGGGATATACAAAAATATATGGTAATAATACCTAAAGATGATAGAGGTGAAGGTCAAGAGGACTGTTCCATAATAGGAAGCTTACTACAAAGAGCAGGGCAGCGAAGAGACACTATGACAATGATAGTTGGAAATGATCATTCTGTACAAGAACTGGGAGCCTAAAAGAGGTAAAGTGTTATGCATAAAACCCCATCAGTAAGCATATTGCATATCACAGTTTTTAAAAGTAAAAAAATGAAGAGTGTGAGTAAGGGAGAGGAAGGGTGTGTGAGGGGTAAGGAAGAGGGAAAAGGAGAGGATGGTAGAGATGGAGAAGTAGAGGAAATACATCTATAATAAAGGCAGGCTTGGGAAGGACAGGAAGCAAACTGAGGACATTGATGGCAGGATGTGCCTGGGAAGAGATGAGTGTTGGACATTGTATATAACTGAACCTCAATCATGAACAACTTTGTAAATGTATCTCAGGGTGACTCAATTAAAGTTTTATTTTAAGGGGCTGGAGAGATAGCATGGAGGTAAGGCATTTGTCTTGCATGTAGAAGGATGGTGGTTCGAATCCCAGCATCCCATATGGTCCCCAGAACCTGCCAGGAGTGATTTCTGAGCCTACAGCCAGGAGTAACCACTGAGTGCTCCCGGGTGTGACCCAAAAACCAAAAAATAAAATAAATTAATTAAAATTTTGTTTTAAAATTCTATATTGAGTTTTTGTAAAACTAAATATAGTCATAGGTTTTTCCAGAAGCTCCACACCAGTAAACTAAGCTTAATTTACAATCATTGTCATTTTATGCCATAATAATTACCATTAGATAATAATTTTTCTTACACCTGGCCTTGTAGAAAATATTTTTTGAATAATTTCAAAATGAAAGCACCTCAATAAGCCTACTAATTTTTTTCAGATCTTATCTTATATTTTCATGCATTCCTATCATTTTTTTGCCCCCCTGATTCTGACTAACTTCACTTAGTATGATCCTCTCACATCCATGAAGCAGCAAATATGTTCAGGCCTCTGGGCATCACCACTAACCTGAGGTGTGTTGACCAGAGTCCTATTTTTTTACATTGATTGGATTCCACCACAAGTCTGGGTGCCAGGCTTATCCCCTCAGATGTCCACTTGGGACATCAGGCTTCTGGGTAATGTTTCTGAGTAGAATATGTGTGTTTGTGGTTGGGGCATGTTGAATGCCCCTCTTGTTCAGGCAGATTTGTTATCACATCACATTGGTCTTGGTCCAGGTCCATCAGATGTCCCTCATTCAAATTTATAAGAAATTATTTTTGGAATATAAAATGCCAAATTTTTTAAGTAGTATGCATTCTGGAACTTGTCAAATAGCCTGTAATTAAATAAAAATTAAATAAAAAATGAAAATAAAAGCCTGTTATACAAAATGTGAGTACAGGCACAAATATCTTTATGAGCATACAAAATAACTTATTAGGAAGAAAATGAGCCAAAATTCAAAGATATATAGAAATTCTAAGGTTAGAATGAATTAATTTTAAATAAATGAGGTATTACAAAAACCAGATAAATAAAGTAAAAATGAAGGAAAAAAAAGACTTAAATAAGACCCTAACTGTTAAAATAACACCCTTGTGTCATTTTATCACATAATATCTACAGAAATATGAAAAGTCATCATGCTCCGTGAAATATGGAGCTAAATAAAATAAAATTTTAAATACTGGTTTTGACCTAAATCATTGACACATTTATTTGATAAAAATATATCTATAATAATACAGATATTATACTTGTCTCACACATGGTTGACCTGGTCCTTTCCTTGGCCTCCTATGGTCTGCAAAAGCAGGAGTAAGCTCCGCATCCACTGGGTACAGTCAAAAAGTAAAAAAAAAAAAGGAAGAAAGAAAGAAAGAAAGAAAGAAAGAAAGAAAGAAAGAAAGAAAGAAAGAAAGAAAGAAAGAAAGAAAGAAAGAATGAGAAAGAAAGAAGAAAGAAGAGCACCATGATGTATAAAGTGCTCATAGTTGAGCTTTAGACACATAAAGTTCCAGTACTGCTAAACTTCACTCTACAGTATCTCCAGGCTGTATCCTACCCTCCAGCTTGCCTTGTTGGCAAGCAAATTTTTTAGTTGAACTGATCTTAAATTAAGGCTACAAGATCATAGACCTCGCATTTTTTATCCATCCATTTTTATGTTTCCTGTAATATTTATCACTTCAGTAGGATAAATCAGTATTTGTGTGTTCTAATCTTTGATTTATTTACCCATTGTATGATGAGTAAAATACTTTTCTGCATATCTTTTTTATCAAAAGTGAGTATAATGATGGTACTACTTAATAGGAAATGGTATATTTATTCTGATGTGCTTAGGTGATATTTGAGTTATTTAGATTAACTGAAATGTTCAAAAAGAAAAAATTTAAAAGGGTCCGGAGAGATAAAATGGAGGTAAGGCGTTTGCCTTTCATGCAGAAAGTCATTTGTTCGAATTCCGGCATCCCATATGGCCCCCTGAACCTGCCAGGAGCGATTTCTGAGCGTGGAGCCAGAGTAACCCCTGAGCACTGCCAGGTGTGACCCAAAAACCAAAAAACAAAATAAAAGATTAACTAAAATGTCTATTATGCAATTAGTACTTTTCCTAGAGCAGTTAATGTATCTGGCTCTCTATTATGTTTTAATACTTATTTTATTAATAATTTTAATAATATTACTTCTAAATAATCTGAAGCAATTTTTAGAACATACTTATTGGATCCATAGTATGATACAATACTAGAACTTTAGAAATGGATACAATTAGCATGTATTTGGAACAGGGATCTTATAGCCATCTCTATGTCACAGCTCAAGGTTTTAATGTTATGTGTAATAGGCCTACTGTACAAAATGTTCTAAGTAAAAATTCCCCTTTATCTGTGAGGCCAAGAGAAGTACACTGTGAACTCCAGGTTTTTTCCATTCATTTGCTCAAAGATAAGCAGGAAGCTATTACTCTCTTTTGGGGCTGTCTTCAGAGACTATTTCTAGCTACCACTTGTGGGAATGCTTTATGAGATGTCAGCATGTGTGAGAAGAGATAGCATGGTTTGTCATGGGTAGATAGGACATATTCTGCAACAAACTGATGGTTTTGTCTTTTATCATGGTGACAGGATTATTTAACAAGCTGTGATTCTGTGGTTCATCACAAAGAAAACTGTCACCCTCATACACGTGGCCTGAAAATCCTTTCATCTTTTATGCCAGTAGGATTTGTCATGTGACATCAAGCAGACCAGCAACTCCAGATGGACCATGCAGGTTACAACTATGTAACAAGGAAGATTTGTACTGGCACACATCCAGGTTTCACACCTTTGATTAGATTACATGGATGAGAAAAACATATGGGAGCTCTTAAGTTGTGTATGCTGATAATATGTCACCGATGTCACTTGAAAGGAAATAGTATAACCAGTTTTGTTTAGGTGATAATTATTTATCATGGTGGTTATTCTGAGTAACTGATAAATGAATTAAGATTGAATTTCTCCTACAATATCTACAATTTAACAAACTCATCATTGTTCGGTATTAATCACATTAATATTTCTGAAGCAACTTTATGACTTTAAATTACGAATGGTCCTTTGAAACTGTTGACAACTGGTAATAACTTGATTGTGTGTGTGAAGCAACTTGATAAAATGCTTTAAATAAGGATTCTTTTTTACTCAGAGTATTAGTGAAGAACAAATAGATCCAGAAATCTAAATTAAAAAAAAATGCATGTTCTCTTAGAGCATGTCTCAGAATGAAAAGCCCTATACATTCAAACGTAGAAGATATATATTTCTAACTGTGGAAACTGGTCCCGTCTTGCTAAGTTCAGCATATTTTCTTACTCTAGGACATCATATTCTCCTATAACCATGACTTGGCAGGTCAGATTAAACTACTTTGGAAACATTAAGGTATGAATATTTCATAGTTTTCCTCATGGGATTGGATTTAAACTAAAACACTTAAAAGTCTCAAACTTTTGGTTTTACTGATCATTTCTATCTTTCATTCTCTTCAAATTTCTACATTCTGCAAAGTCATCTCTTCTGAAGTCTAGTTTAATTATTTTGTTATTTTTAAATGATAAATCCAAGGATGTTGAAAGCTAGAATATTGTTGAAAGTATTTAAAACAAAAGGAAACGTTATCTGTTAATCAACAGTTTTTTTTATGAAAGGACAAGATTAAAAAATTGAATAAAATATGTGCAAGAGATATAATTCACCAGGTAAGGTGCTTGATTATTATGGTCCCCTGAGAACACACCAGAGCACAGAGCCTGAAGTAAATGCTGAACACCAGTAGGTGTCCCCTCACCACCACTCCCCCACCACCTATCCTACCACAACCAACCCTCATGCTGTAGGAGTGAGCGCACACACTAAGGGCAAGAAAAGTGAGACTGGAGATTCTGTAGATCTCATTCCACATGGGTTGCACTCCCAGGCATTATAAACATGAAATTAAGAATAAATTAAGGGACCGGAGAGATAGCATGGAGGTAGGCCATTTGCCTTGCCTGCAGAAGGACTGTGGTTCAAATCCCTGTATCCCATATGGTCCCCATAGCCTGCCAGGAGCGATTTCTGAGTGCCGACCCAGCAGTAACCTCTTAGTGCCACCGAGTGTGGCCCAAAACAAATAAACAAAAAATAATGTAAATAACAATCACACAGTAAGAAAGGTGTGACTCAGTAACATTACTATACACACTGGAAACTGCACAAGGCACTTGATGAAATTGAGTTAGGACTTACAGCTAATTAATATTCATCTCAACAAGTTAAACATCCACTTAGTGCATTATTTATTTATTTATTTATTCATTTATTTATTTTATTAACTGTCCAGTATCAATACTTCTTCTGGCTTTACAAAAATATCAGATTGGCTCCAATGACCTCAGATAAATTAAGAGCAGTTATTTAACAAAATGTATGCCTACATAAAAGAACTACTATAAAAATTTTGGAATTTAGATAAGAGAACTTCAGAATTTGATAGAAAGTCAGTTGTAAAATATTGTTCTAATGTTTTGGTTTGGTTTTGATTTTGGAGCTAACACAACAGCTCTGGGGTTACTCCTGACTCTGTGATCAGATATTTAGAAATACTCCTGGCAGGCTGAGAGGACCATAGGGGATGCCAGGGATCGAACCCAGTTAGTGCCAGAATGGCAGAGTGTTAATGCAGACACCCTGCCACTTAGCTATCCCTCCTGCCACTGTAATTCTTTTTTTTTTCCTTAAGGTTTTTGGGTCACACTGTCCAGCTTCTACTGAAACTGAACCATCTGTCACTATCTTGTTATTTCTTTTAAACTGAAGTACAACTTTACAATCATTGAATCAAGGTACCATATCATTTTATTCCAGATAGTAAGTTATGACACATTTGTGGTAGATTTTCATGTTCATCTCTGACCTTGAATGAATGGAAAGAATAGGAAAATATGCTAGCTTTCCTTAGAAAATTCTTTTAGATAGTTGGTATCTTCTCCAGGTATATTACATTACAGTCATACATATTTTCATGGTACTTGCTATATTTAAAAATTAAATCTAAGTTATGATTATTAAGCTAAAACCACAGAATATTAATAGCACAATTAAAATACTATTTCTGAAAAATGTGTGACTCAAATATATCTGGATGACAGCCATATTTCACTGAATCCCAATGTGGAAGTTCTATAACCAAATTCACTGGAGAAATCCACCACTGATAGTTGAGAAGCTTTAGTCAAATAAGGGACATCAGTTGATTTTTTAGTATTATATAAGTTATAGAGGCTAATCAATTATTTTCAGTGAGTTTGTAGTGTTTAAAAGTTATATTGCGTGCATAATTTAGGACATACAAATTAAATTTTAAAATAAATTAACCTAAGGTTTAGTTTCATTTAGTTTTTTTCCCTTCCAATTTGCAGATCAATGGAAGCCTTCTATCACTTCAAATTATCCAAGTTTATATCTAGTATAAAGAAATAATAAAAAATTTATATGTAAAGCAGATTTTTAGTTGTTATGCATGGCCATGTTATTTCTGCTTTACCAGCACAATAGATTTTTGAATATTTTATAGCTATTTTTGAATTGAGTTATTCACTGACATCTGCCTCAAAATACAAGCATTTTGTATTCACCTTGTCTGTATTTTCTAAACTTACACCTCTTTTACTGTTTTTTTTTCTTAAGGAAGATTATAAATGCAAAGATGGATAATTAACCTCCTGTCTTCCTGCTTTGTGCCAGGTAGGATACTGGAATGCTGCATTCTATTTACAAAGAATATTAACAAAAAGAGTTTGTAAAGCACTCAATCAAAAACAGAATCTTGGATGCAATGCATCATAATAAATGAAAAAACCATGCACACTACAGTCATCCTAGAGTGTACTCAGAAGCACACACACACACACACACACACACACACACACACACACACTTGCACACACCTACTACTCATAATGAGGAACATTGCCCAGGAAAGATAAGTGATGTTTATGAGAAAAGATAGGCAAGATGGGTGGAAAAAAAAAAGAAAAAAAATATAGAAAGGCAAATGCATTTACAATAAGAGAACAGTGTCCATACAATAAAAGAGAATGTGTCTGAGTAGTTTAGACAATTTAACACAAAGTAAAGTTACAACTAGTAATGTTCCATTTAGGAGCATAGTATTGTAAGAGATTATTTTTAATGTAGCTAAATGGACTCAAACAGGCCAATCATGAATTCTGCCGTCAGCCAATTACAATAATCCCATCCAGCAATAACATGAAATAGAAAGATTTCTAGGTTACAAAGCATAAACCACAGATTCTAATCTCATGTATATACATATACATATGTGCATTATATATAACATATAATAATCTATATATATTGTGCTGTTGTTTGGGGACCACAGCCCACTTTGCTTAGGACTTTCTCATAGTTCGGTACTCAGAGATCACTCTGGTGGTTTGCAAGACCTTATGGAGCGCCAGGAAGGAAACCTGTTTTGGTCACATGCAAGGAAAGTACACTACCAGCTGTACTATCTCTCTTGTCCTCTTGTCTTTTATTTGACACTGCAGATTATGACCTTAAAGAGGTGACTTATCAAACAGCATTTTGTTTCTTTCTTTAATATGCCATGAGGAAATATTTCAAAACTTAAACCATGTGAAAGTATTTTAAAATATATTAAATACAGTATCACTTATTTAAAATATACGCATTTTCATGTTTGGATTTTTTTTTTTAGTTTTTGGGCCACACCCGTTGACCTTCAGTGGTTACTCAGAAATTACTCTTGTCTTGGGGGACCATATGGGACACCAGGGAATTGAACAGCTCCTTCCTAGGCTAGCTCATAGAAGACAAATGTCCTACTGTTTGTGCCACTGTTCCAGCCCAATATTGTTATATAATGATATATGTTCCAAATGCATATGTATGTATATATATTTGCAGAATGTATATAAATGTATGTAAATATAAATATAATTTATAAATGTATATAAATCTTTTAGTATGTTATCATACCTTCCTTTGTATGTGTATGAGAAAATTGAAGTAGGTCTCATAAATGCATAAAATAATCCTAAAATAAAGTTAAATTATTTTAATATAAAAATCATTTAAAGGTCAAGATAATATCTATCCATTTTATTATATATACTTAAACAAGATTTTATTTTATTTAGAAAAATATAGATAGTGGGAAAGTTTAATTAAAAATTTCATCCTTGGAGCCAGAGCAGTGGCGCAAGTGGTAGGGCATTTGCCTTGCATGTGCTAACCTAGGACAAATAGCAGTTTGATCCCCAGGCATCCAATATGGTCCCCCAAGCCAGGAATAACTTAGCCAGGAATAACTTCTGAGCTGCACCTGGTGTGGCCCAAAATCCAACTCCCCCCAGAAAAAATTTATCCTTTGTTTCTCATACAAAGATTCAAGAATTGAAAATTTTAGAGAAATATTAAAATGCAATTGTAGCAACTATATTCCTTAATAGTTGACTATTAACTAAGAATGAGAAATTAGGGGCCAGAGCATTGATGCAGAGGTAGGGTGTTTGCCTTGCATGTGGCTGATCCAGGGTGGATCTCTGTTAGATCCCCAGAGTCCTATCTGGTTCCCTGAGCAAGGAACAATTTCTGAGGGGATAGTCAGGAGTAACCCCTGAGTGTCACCAGGTGTGGCCCAAAAACCAAACAACCAACCAAACAAACAAAAAAAAAAAAACAAAAAGTCAGTTGAAATTTGTTAGATCATATAATAAAAACATTTTTTTCAAATAGTATTTTATTTAAAAATTTTAGGCAACAAGGTGTACAGTATTATTGACAGGGTTACACTTAGATTACTATTAATGATAGGTTTTCTAAAAAGTTTTCTAATAAGCCCAATCTTTTGTGGAAACATATCTTTTTTTTCTTTTATTATTATTTTTATTAATGTCTATACAATTTGATTACTAACATGATTGTAGTTGGGTTTCAGCCATATAAAGAACATCCCCCTTCACCAGTGCGACATTCCCATCACCAATGACCCAAATCTCCCACCTCCCTCGCCCCTTGCCTGTATTTGAGACAGGCTTTCTACTTCCCTCATTCATTCACATTGTCATGTTAGTGAAACTTTTTGGTCACAAACACTTCTGTTCCTTCTCTCTTTAGTAAGATTTTCTATTTGAGCTCTAACCTATTTTTAAATACATTTTTTAAAACAAGCAAGTTTGTGAAGTAGAGAATTAGGTGTGTTTATTATATGTGTCTGTGTATATATTTATATATGTGTAAGGACAGAGATAAGAATGGCAATTTACAATTTATGGCAATAACAATTCTTTTCCTGATCCTTTTGAAGTAAAACAAAGGCACGCACAGAAAATCAAATAAATTTAAATAATTTCAAATAGTTTTGTTTAGTAGAGTATTTCTAAGGTGACTTAATTAATCAAGTATTACTAATGAGGGATAATGTTTGATGCTCATAGATAGGCCATAATATAGTAAATATTTATTTATAAACTATATCGATAATATAAACACCAGGACACTATGCTTTACCAGAAGAATAAATTTCTTTGTCAAAATTTCATTAATTCATTTAACAACTGTGCTTTAAAAAGTTTTTCATAATCGTTGTATCTGGCATTAAACACCAATCCCATTACCAGTATTCCTCCACCATTGTTCTCTGTTTTTTATCTACTTCCAAGCCTGCACCTTTGGCAGACACAAATAACTTGTTTTATATCTCTTGTTACAACTAAATAGTAATTGAATTTCAGAGGTGGGAGTAAAATCTTTAGCAAAAGAAAATTTGTAAAAGTTGTGTATTTCACAATTGGGTCATAATGTCATTTTCTGAAGATTTATTAAATAATGTGTTGCTAATCGAGCAGTCTGTGTTATTGGTTTTGTTTGTGGAGTTTAGGTGACTTTTGTGCTATGTTTCTACCTAATTTGATGTATTCCTACTGGAGTGTCAGTATTGAGGAATCTAGAAGTGTTAAGTGGCCATGTATGTGATTGCATGCTCCAGGACTTCTAGGATCTATGTATGGAGTTGGGCTGTAGAGGTGACATATGACCACAATGTCATAAGATATGACTTTGACTTTTGACTTTGATTTGACTTTGATACTCAGGAAGTATCGGATGCTGGAGGTGGGATCTCTGGGATAAATAAGACCCTGGAGTTTCACCTCCAAAACTAAGTATATCAGGAGTTTTAAATTTCATGCCTCTGCAGAGGTTAAACATGGAGCAAAAGGTGGGTTATTGACATAGGATGTGAATGTCGCTTCTGGGTCACAGCAAGGTGGGGACCTGGTCTGCATCTCTCCTGAAAGTTCTCCAGAGTTTCAGCTACAAGTTAACTTTTACTAGCTTGGCTTGCATTTCTTTGAAGAATAAAATGAGTCTACGGAGCTGGCAGATGAGGTACATGTTGGTGGCTGTGGGACTTGGGTGTAAGATAAATTTCTTATGTAGGGAATTTTATGTCTATAGATAATATCTTTATAAATATTTATCAAAATTACCATCTGGAGCAGGTTTACAGAGTTAGTAAAATTTTATTTATTCTGAAAGAACTGAAGGAATGGATAGAAGATAAAATAGTAAATAAAGAAAAAGTTAAAAGTATGCTGTAGGTACTAACAAAATCCCTGGAGATTTAAAAAGCCAATGTTACTAACTACACAAATATTTTAATACAAATCACAGTTTTCTCACCTTAGTCATAGGCACCCCAGTTATCTTGTATTTGATTTTCTGATTCTCAACCTTTAGCACAATAAAGCTATAAGTTATATAAATATATTATGTGAATATGAAGTATAACAGAATATGAAGTACAATAGTAAACATGAAGTATAACAGTAAATCTCTGATATCTAATATTTTAGAAAAAGCCATCTTTTGTGGACCAAATAGACAATACAGGGATTGAGGAATTTGTTTTACATACAATGTCTTTTTATCAGATCTCCAGCAGAGATTGCTGAGCACAGAGTTAGGACTAATCAGTGAACACTAGATTATGGTTCCTAAATAATCAAATAACAATAAAAATCCTATTAATAAATGCATTAAAATAAATTTCTACATACTTCTTAAAAATGTAATATTGCTGACAATGAACAAATTATTTTACAGTGATTGGATATTGCACACATTGTGAAATATCCAAATAATACCTAACATCAAGTACCTAAAATATTTTATTATTATATATTAAGCTATTTTTTTCAGTAGCTTTCAAATATTTAGTATGATATTATTAATAGTCACCTTACTCTTCACTATATACTCAGAGCTTATTTATTTTAAAAGTGAAGGCTTGTACCTTCAAAACTTTTGACCACCTCTAACTCTTCCTTTAGCAACTATAAATGTATTATATGTATTTGATTTAATTTTTCTGAAATTGTTTCTAAAGATTCCTAAGGGAATCTTTAATATTAAAGGAAATCATTTCAATCCAATGTTTTATGTCTTGTGGTGACTCACTCCTTATGATACTGGTAACCCTTGAGATACTTAAATAAATTGTATAGGTAAGGTACTTATCAGAATATGTTGTTCAAGTAAAATAAATAAGATCATTTTATTATTCACATGACAACATAAAATTTATTAAGTCATTGAGAAACCTTTAGTCACAGGGAATCCCCTAGTAATTGGAGGAGGCCCTATGAGAATAAGCGTGTCTCTCCATTGTCTCTCCATCTTTGCCAATAGCAACAGCAATCCCTTCATGTACTTAATCAGGTTTGGCATATTTTGTATGGAGAAAGTGTGCTGTGTGCTGTGCAATTAGATTGGTGGTCTAATGCTCCCTTCTTGTCTTGTGCTTTTAAGCATGAGCAACTGTCCCACACTTCCTGGGATACAAAAGCCTTTCTCTGCAAAACTTGTTCTTGCTATAAATATGGACCTTGGGAAACCTGTCTGTATGGAGTAACTTCAGCAATATTTCCTTTGGCTCTCTGCAAGGAAGAATTTTCTGGTAGAATAAGTGACCAATATTAGATTTTTCTTTGCAACACCTTGACTTTGGTAATGGCTATGGTTGCAAAAAGATGGTTTTCACCTCCACAAAGTCACCAACTGCAGCTCTCAATGCTTCTGTCTCAGTAGTGAGAGAACTACTTTTGACTTTTCTTCTGTTTCTGGTGAATGGTTGAATCAAGATTCCTTTTAGGAAGCTGATCCTTGACTAATTTGTCCTTGCTTGTGAAAAGCCGCTGCAGAAATTCCCTATTTTCTTTTTTAAGTAATTTTGTGGAGGTCTCTTTCTCCTCCTGAAGATCACAGGGCTCACTCTCTAAGGTCTCTACAATCTTACCACAGTCTTGCAAGGACATTTTGTTGGCATCATGCATCCTCTTTTCTAAATTTCATATTTTGGTGTTGTTGTTGCCTTAGGACATGACTCTCTTTCTCCATATGGAAAACCATATTGCTCTGGCTCATTTTGAGGCGTATATGATGTACCAGGCTATTTCTCTGGGTTGAGGTGAGGTCACTTAGCACCAATGAATTTGATAGGTCTTTTCTGCAGACACTGGGAATGCCAACCTTAATTGCTTCAGATGCCAAAACATCTGCAACTAGAAACACATTATCCCCTGCAGTCTCAGTGTTTTTTTGTGGCAGAACTTGGAGGAGGACACCAGTCAGACTGTCCTGAGGGAGAAATTACTGGCAGGTTCTGGAGGCTGCTTTTCATTTTGGCCAAACTTTACTGTGCGAAGAAGCTATGCCAAGCATTTTTCTGCTGGTACACTGTTCAGCTTTGAGCATCACCTTTGTCTATCTCTGAGTGTGTAAGACTGATTTGGAGAAAAACATGAATATCTAAGACTGAGTCTAATTCAGAGAGACTCTCTGAGAAGGAATCTCCAATATTTTGTGACCTTCAGAGAGATTCTCTGAGAAGGAATCTCCAATATTTTGTGACCATGTATGTCTCCTTTCACATGTACAGACTTGGAACCTATAGTGATCAGGTTTAGTTTTGTTTCTTGATGAGATTTATGTAAGCATTGAGCACCACGGGTGTTAATTTCCTCAAGGCAGGGCTTTCTTGAGCTTTGAACTTTCCTACTGCTTCTGTCATTTGGGAATAATGAATAGTGCCAGATTTTGCTCACCAGGCTGAATGTGACGTGGTGGCTTAGTGCTCCGTCCAGAACAGGGGTTGCTGATGAACAGTTTGTTCGGTCCCAAGGGAATTGTTCCCAGATTTGTTTGTTGGAATGCACAGATAGAGGCCTCAACAGCATTGGGGGAATAATTTGCTGCATTGGCAAATGCTGATTCGTTTACTAACTCCTTTTCTTCCAACCCCACAAAATTTTTTTTTTTCCAGAGGCTCTGGCAAACTTCAATTTCCTGATAGGCTACAAAAAATGGGTGAAAGGGTTGCTACTGAAAGAGTATGAAATAGGCCAGAGCTGAGCCCTCCTTATTGTCATAACTTTTATGGTTATGATGACCTTGAAAGAAATGAGTCTTCTGTGTCTCACCTGAATTTGTAAATATGATCCCCAACACTTTGAGGAAGTGTAAAAGAAATACTGATAACATCTGTGTGTTCATTTTGAGCACAGGACCCTGAGAAGAGAGAAAATTTCCTGCCTCTCTCAGTGTTTTACTGACCATAGTATATTACCAATTTGGAATCATGGTCATTATTAGAGATTTCACTCTGTTTTTATTCTTCTCATTGCTGTGCTGATGTGTTTTGAAAAAAAAAAGTTAAAATTTTACTTGTATTGGTTCATTGTGGTGAGTTTCAGAAATTCTCTCTTTGATTTCTTTGGCTTTGCTTCCACAGTATCTCTAGAGAAATTACCTGAGCCCATATATGCATCCCTTAGAATCTAGCCCATACTGTCCTAGATCTGACCCAACTTTTCTAAAGAAATTTCCTGTGGATACTTGAACCCATGTATTTTTCCAATTGGTTGCTTCTTCCCAAAAAAGAAGATAGTTTTGAGATCCCATGACGATCCAGCCTTATGGTCTCCTGACTGTTTCCTATGTTTGAGGGCTAGTTGGCCATTCTCCTCATCACAGTGATACAAAACTCTTTCCTGAAACTATTATTCCATTATTTTTCTGTATCCCAGAACTGTCCAAAACCTTAGGAAAGACAGAAACTGATTATTGAGCCTGGGAAGTCGTCTAATTCTAGTGTCACTCAGGAGTGACTTGATCAAGGGTCCTTTGAGTTTGTGTCACCATAGGTGGTAAAACATGTGCAGTTTCTAGCTCATTTTCCATATATTACATTCTCACTTTTTAGGGTACTGGGAAGGGAATTATCTGTCTCTTTCTGTGGTCTAGGGAAATATTTGTTTAAGCTGCCTCATGATCAGGAAGGTGAGGTGAAGATACAATCAACCTTAGTGTCCCTCTGAATCAAATGCTAGCCCTTGGGCCTGGCTGCAGTCAGAGGTTGAGTTTGGGCAACCAGATAAGAAAGATAAGGTTGGAATATTCCTGAATAAGAAGCTAGCTGGAGTCATTTTGTTGTGACAATGTCTAGTGGGTTGAAAACTTTGGATCAACATCTTTCTGTAGGGTCAAGAAACCTGAAAGGAGTCAACCAGGGATTCACTGTGCAGGAGGGGTAGTGCCCAGAAAAAGTGCCTGAATGTCCACTAAGCAGACCCTCAATTTATCTGAGTGTGGACACTTCTTGGTATTCAAAAGTTGGTTCCATCTACTTTCTGTTCTCCAGGAGAAGGGGTATTTAGGAGAGTATTGTTAACCAGGTAGAGATATAAAAAATAAAAATATAAATTAAAAATATAATATATATTGGGGCCGGCGAGGTGGTGCTAGAGGTAAGGTGTCTGCCTTGCAAGCACTAGCCAAGGAAGGACCGCGGTTCGATCCCCCGGAGTCCCATATGGTCCCCCCAAGCCAGGGGCAATTTATGAGCGCTTAGCCAGGAGTAACCCCTGAGCATCTAATGGGTGTGGCCCGAAAAACAAGCAAACAAAAAAAGAAAAACAAAATAAAACAAAACAAAAAATATAATATATAAAAAAATTCCCCAATGAATTCATGGGGCCTTTAGTAAAATCCCCTCTTCCTTCTCATTTCCAAAGGCTCAACTTCAATTTCATATTGATGGTATCTCCAGCAACTTTTAGAAGTTGGTGTTGATGAAAGACAAACAACCAGTCTCTGCCATTTCATTCAGGGAATCTATGCACAACATGGATTATGGTGAGAGACAGGAATACAATTTTTCCTGGGATTTATAATCTGATGAAGATTGAAAGCTTAGAATCTTTGTATTCTTCTGCCACCATGTCAGATTTGGCACAGGTATTTGGCCTAGATCTGATATAGTTTTAACAGAAGCTGACTAAAAGGCATGTGAGTCAGAAGGGAATCATTGTTTATGGTGGCCATTTGGTGGGGGTCATAGTCACATTGGTCATGGCTGGAAATTGTGGTGGTGTGTTCAGAGTAGGCTTGGAGAGAGGGCAGATAGGTATCTGTTTCCACAAATCATAAATCCTGAGATGAAAATTTATGGAGGTAGTTATGGTGGTGGTGGTGAGAGGTATTTCTGCAAAAGAAATGATCTTTACACATTTTAAAGCAGGTTCCAAACTTTGTCCAGTTCCTGCAGACAGTCCCTGCAAGATTTCATCATTTTTCTTCCTCCTGCTTCTCTCGCAGGGTTCTGTTGAACTCTTCTGGATGTTTCTAGACATGTCAGGTGTCAGGTGGTAGTATAAATAGATTCCTCTGGATAAAGCCAGTATTGCAAAGAAAGTGCTCACTGGATTAAAAGTAAAATTATCTATTAAACTTTTTCAAGTGATAAAAAGCAATGTTTTTAATCATGGGTGCTCCACTTCAAAATTTCAGCTCTTCCAGTTCTAACAAATATTTAATAAACCTTCCACTTCAATGCCAGGTCTTCCCAAGAAGTCTGACAAATAAAGGCCATAATTTTAATACATACGTCTCATTTTTAAATCACGAAGTGTTTGGAGTTCTGAAAGTAATTAGGAAGTCATAAGCTGCTCCATGATAGATGCTATTTCTTGTGGTTTCTGAAGCAACAATTGCATTCCCATCGCTAAAGCAGTTGCTCCCTGCAGGTTTATGCAGAAATAACAATTAAATCCATGACCAGTTTTGTCCACCGGACAGATTCTTCTCCCATTTGAACTGTTTTTAGTTTAAATAATATGATGATGCCATTTAGTGCATCATATTCAACATAGAAAGTACCTCTCCTTTATGAAATATTATTTCTAAGGAATCAATTATATCAGGTACTACTTGGCCAACAACTTCAGTGGGAAATCTCTGCTTAGATATCACCCAAGAGCCTGTGTGTGTGTACATTTTTGTATAAACTCTTAACAACATCACTCAGATTTGAAAGAATTTCCTTAATATTTGTCTCCTATCGTCCTGAAGCAATTTTTGAATTGTATAAACAAAATCCCAAAGATTGAATAGCAGCACTCTTGAGCTCTGAATTCTGATTGGAAATATGAATTTAAAACCTTGTAGAGTTGAGGGAGTTTTTCTCAATTTCTGTAATGACTTCTTCTCCGTCTTCTCCAGTCATACAACTGATCAGTCAGGTAAGCCTCAGTTTGCTTGCCAAAAGACACCAAAGGGTCCTCCAAAGTCTCCAGCAGAGGTGCCTAGGGCATGCCAAGATTATTGTACAATAGTTTGAGGAATGTTTAAAGACTATGAAAAAATATATACCAGGTAAACAGAAGGAAGAACTCATTATACAGCAGCATTGTTGATAAATCATTTTTTAATTAATATCTTTATTTAAGCACCATGATTACATGTTTGTAGTTGGGTTTCAGTTATAAAAAAGAACACCCCTCTTCACTAGTGCAACAGAGATCACATATTTTTAAAGAGGCACTCATTTTCATCATTTGACAAAGTAAATCATTTTTTATTCTAAAGCTTACCCTATTATTTCAGTAATTTTGATACAATATGTGTGGTTATAATATAGATTTGATGCACCAAATCATTTCTCAAGAATAATTTTACTCTCTATAGCTTTCATCAATATATTGAGACTTGATGGACACATTTAATGTTCTGCCTTTTACCTACGTATTGTTCTATATATCTTATGGTTTTGGGGCTGATATCAAGGTCTTTAATCCATTTGGATTTTACCTTCGTACATGATGTTAGCTGGGGGTCTAAGTTCAATTTTTTGCAAGTGGCTACCCAGTTTTGCCAACACCACTTGTTGAAGAGGCTTTCTTTGTTCCATTTAGGATTTTTTGCTCCTTTATCAAAAATTAGATGATTGTATGTCTGGGGAACATTCTCTGAGTATTCAAGCTTATTCCACTGATCTGAGGGCCTGTCTTTATTCCAATACCATGCTGTTTTGATAACTATTGCTTTGTAGTAAAGTTTAAAGTTGGGGAAAGTAATTCCTCCCATATTCTTTTTCCCAATGATTGCTTTAGCTATTCGAGGGTGTTTATTGTTCCAAATAAATTTCAAAAGTGCCTGGTCCACTTCTTTGAAGAATGTCATGGGTATCTTTAGGGGGATCGCATTAAATCTGTACAGTGCTTTGGGGAGTATTGCCATTTTAATGATGTTAATCCTGCCAATCCATGAGCAGGGTATATGCTTCCATTTCCGCGTGTCCTCTCTTATTTCTTGGAGCAGAGTTTTATAGTTTTCCTTGTATAGGTCCTTCACATTTTTAGTCAAGTTGATTCCAAGATATTTGAGTTTGTGTGACACTATAGTGAATGGAGTTGTTTTCTTAATGTCCATTTCTTCCTTATTAGTATTGGTGTATAGGAAGGCCATTGATTTTTGTGTGTTAATTTTGTAGCCTGCCACCTTGCTATATGAGTCTATTGTTTCTAGAAGCTTTTTGATAGAGTCTTTGGGGTTTTCTAAGTAGAGTATCATGTCATCTGCAAACAGTGAGAGCTTGACTTCTTCCTTTCCTATCTGGATTCCCTTGATATCACTCCAGGACATTGAGGCTAAAGGCATCTTCAAGGAAGAAACTGCACTCTCCAAGCAAGTGAAAGCAGAAATTAACAGATGGGAATATATTAAGCTGAGAAGCTTCTGCACCTCAAAGGAAATAGTGCCCAAGATACAAGAGCCACCCACTGAGTGGGAGAAACTATTCACCCAATACCCATCAGATAAGGGGCTAATCTCCAAAATATACAAGGCACTGACAGAACTTTACAAGAAAAAAACATCTAATCCCATCAAAAAATGGGGAGAAGAAATGAACACTTTGACAAAGAAGAAATACAGATGGCCAAAAGACACATGAAAAAGTGCTCCACATCACTAATCATCAGGGAGATGCAAATCAAAACAACGATGAGATACCACCTCACACCACAGAGAATGGCACACATCACAAAGAATGAGAATAAACAGTGTTGGCGGGGATGTGGGGAGAAAGGAACTCTTATCCACTGCTGGTGGGAATGCCGTCTAGTTCAACCTTTATGGAAAGCGATATGGAGATTCCTCCAAAAACTGGAAATCGAGCTCCCATACGATCCAGCTATACCACTCCTAGGAATATACCCTAGGAACACAAAAATACAATACAAAAACCCCTTCCTTACACCTATATTCATTGCAGCACTATTTACCATAGCAAGACTCTGGAAACAACCAAGATGCCCTTCAACAGACGAATGGCTAAAGAAACTGTGGTACATATACACAATGGAATATTATGCAGCTGTCAGGAGAGATGAAGTCATGAAATTTTCCTATACATGGATGTACACGGAATCTATTATGCTGAGTGAAATAAGTCAGAGAGAGAGAGAGAAAAACGCAGAATGGTCTCACACATTTATGGGTTTTAAGAAAAATGAAAGACATTCTTGCAATAATAACTTTCAGACACAAAAGAGAAAAGAGCTGGAAGTTCCAGCTCACCTCAGGAAGCTCATCACAAAGAGTGATGAGTTTAGTTGGATAAATAACTACATTTTGAACTGTCCTAATAATGAGAATGTATGAGGGAAATTGAGAACCTGTTTAGAGTACAGGCGGGGGTCGGGTGGGGAGGAGGGAGACTTGGGACATTGGTGATGGGAATGTTGCACTGGTGATGGGTGGTGTTAAAAAAAAAAAGAAAAAAAAATAATGTTCTGCCTTTTTAAAATATGATTAATTGTTCCATTCAATGAGTATTATTTTTAACTCATAGATACAATGTTCTGAAAATTTTAGTATAGATATTTGAATTTTGTGGAACTACTCAGGCAACATATTATTAGCTCAAAAGACATAATAAATTTCTTTAAATTTAGAATGCAATCTACTCTCAGATGCTGGTAGACTTTTAGTGGTTGTGAGTTTTATTTTTTCTCTTCCTTTTCTAGCTTGTCTCTAAGTTTGGAGTGGGAGAAAAGGGATATAAAGATTACTAGCCATTTTAGCTGTGCGGCAAGCCTGGATCAAATTAAGTAGAAATTAATACTAGAATAGTAGAAAAGTAAGAGCTTTCAAAACGGGTATATTTATGCAGAATATTTATGCATAAATGGACAAAATTTATGCAAATTTTGGCTATTTGTCTTATATATGAACAACTTACATTATATCCCCAGCACTTTGTATTGTCTCCAGAACACTGCCAGGAGTAAATTTCTGAGTGTAGATTCAGGATTAAACCCGATCACTCCTGGTTGTGGCCTAAAACCCACAACAAAAAAATTAAACTAGCAAAATTGTTATTACTGGTATTTTCTGTGTAAGACACTGCTGTACTACACTGCTCTATTAGAGACCTCATGGCACTTCAGTCTAGTGATACTGTGTGTACATTATTCACATTTTAAAGATGTGCTACCTCAAACTTTGAGGTAAAGCTACAAAGCGATAAAGTACAGATATAAATAGATCATTTGTAGAACAATTGTTGTTAATTATAAACTATTTTGTTTTCTGGGGTATTTGGATAAAGTCTAGAAACTTGCATTTTAAAATTTTCATACATGGGAGGCAGAGCAATTGTATAGGGGTACATTTTCCTTGCATGCAGCTGACTATGGATTGGTATGTCAGCCTTTATATAACCAGAAAGATCCCTGATCACAGAACCATCAATAGTCCCTATCTATCACTAGGTATGATCTTATCTTCCCCAATAAGTTAATAAATATATAAAATTTTACAGGAGAGATATGAACACTTCTGGCATCTTGTACACATATGGTAGGTATATTGCTACATTTCTATGGAAACTGCAGTACACAAGAAGAGTAACAAATAAACCAGTACCTCAACACAAATAGTGTTGAACTCAGTGTTGTAAAGCCCTGAAATGAATGTGTTCAAACCCTGGGCTCAATGCTCTTACTATATTACATAATATTTTTCTCCAATGAGCCACTTGAATTCATAAAACGGGACACAAATTTGTATTAATTCATGTATTGAGGTCTGTCCCAGCACTCAAAATAGCAGGTATAAAAGCAGAACTTTTATGTTATAGACCATGTGACACATGTATGTACTGACTCAAAATAAATGGAATTAAATCATTAAGGCTGACTGACTCCTTTCCAGAATGTGGGAAGAAAACCCATTTTTTTATAGATAGATAAGAAACTCGGAAAGTAGAGTTGCCTGGATGATTTGAAGACTTAAATCTCAAATGGAAGCTGTAGTTGATTATATCTTGTCTACCCAAATTTCTGATCATAAATGCATGAACCAAGTCAACAAAAATGAGCAGAATCACACAAGTCAATAGATAAAAATTTTAATAAATTATTAGTGCAACATTTCTTTGAAATTTTATGCTAGTAATATATTTAGAAAGATAATAAAGAGCCAATTTGGCCTCAAGAAATATTGTAACATGTTTTGATTATCCTCAGAAATTGTCAGAGGAAATATGAGAAGGAAAAAATATCATCTTTATTGTAGCAAAGAAGTCAGACATATAAAGAGCTTATTTATGGCAACCTAAATCAATTAAGTGTAATAAAAACTTCTATATGATTCATTGGATTTGGAAAACATTGTGGTACTGGCAAAAATAATTGAATGACAGTGGGAAAATTCTGAATGCTTTGTGTTGAAGGATGAAATGAAAGCTTAAGAAATGTAGATTTGGGGATTTTTTTTAAAAACTGTCTTTTTTAATTTTGTTTTGGGGCCACATTCAGAAGTGCAAAGGCCTTACTCTTGAATTTTCATTCAGAAACCACTCCTAGTGGGGTCAGGATTCTGTAATTCATGCATGACAAGTGCCTTATATACTGAACATTTGCTCTGTTACTCTGACCAAAAATAGAGATCTTTTAGGCCAGGGAGGTAGTTTAGCTTGGTGGCAGTGCATGATATGTGGATAAGGTCTTGAGTTCAACTCTAAGTTTCAAAGAAAAGAACTTTTAAATTTTGAAAAATTTTATCTCTACAGAATTTTTTCCTCAAAAATATATTTACTCAAGTTTTAAGTAAGTGCTTTATTAAAAAAAATAATATAGTAAATAACTTCCTGATACACTACTGGAAACATAAGTGAAAAGTTCAAGCTCTATTAAACCATAAATGTGTGTTTTAAGAGAATTTGTTTTTGCCAAACAAAATATAAAAATATACTAATATCCAGACCAAGTTAAAGTACTAAATTATATTTATATATTTTCAAAAATTATATATATACACTTTTCAAATTATTAATTCAATTGTATGGTAATACAATTATGATATAAACACTACTTATGTTATAAGTAGTATAATAAAATTTGAAGTTAGAATTATACTTATTATTGTAATTTTATTATAATTATGCAATATGACAATAGTACTAACCTTCATGGATTTGATCTATAAGTCTGCACTCCAAACCACCAAAGTGCAAAAGACCTTTCACTACCATCTCTATATAACCTAAAATTCATCTTTTTATTCCCTCTCACCATGTACACCATGGTGAGTAATATGAGTTTTGTAATCTAAGGCCAGTGGCTTGTTAAGGTTCAATATTGATTCAACCTTTGTCAATCTATGCATACCAAAGATGAATAGGATCATCTGGTATTTATTTTTCTTCCTCTAACTCACTATTTAACATGGTACTCTTCTGTGTCATTCATGTTTCAGTGAACTGGAAGATTTTATTTTTTCTGACAGTGTACAATATTTTTTTATGTGTGTAGGTAAAATTATCACAATTTCTTTTCCCATTCACCTGCCCATTAGATATTTTGGTTACTTCTGTATTCTGTATGTTTTATTAAAAGCTTTAAATGGAAGTATGTAAATAGCATTTTAAATTCATGTTATTTTTGTGTTTTGAATGTTGATGCCAAAAAGTGGGAAAAATAATCTATTTTGAAAACATTTACGAACTTTAGAAGAAAATTTAAAAGCAAAATAATCTCAACACCACCAGAATAGTGCAGAAGCATAGAATACCTGCCTTGTAACTCTATTAATACATGTTACATTTCTTGGTATTCACATGAATCATTAACAATGATCCTTGCAGTTTTGCTTCTCTGCATTCTCTATAATCACAAGCAATTACCAGATATAGATAGGTATATTGTGTGAGTAGCACAATAAATACAACCACCAATGAGCAACACAATTTTAATATCAAATACGTGTGATCACATGTTTGTATACCACAACACCCCTTACTGTGCATTAAAATCAATACTTGTGTACCTGAGTTGAGAAGTATGACCCACAGTGAGCATGTGTGTAAGTACAGCAATAAAGAAGTACATCTCTTGAATAACATCTTTACCAAGAATGCAACACTGCATCCTTATGTGTTGATTTTGGGGAGAACAGAAATTAAAAGTTCACCAGCATAGAGAGGTGTGTGAGTGTGTGTGTGTGTGTGTGTGTGTGTGTGTGTGTGTGTGTGTATGACCCCGATCACTGCAACTACAAAAGAAATAAAATGGCTATAAATATTAAAGAAAAATTATGTCAGAATAAAAAAAGTAGAAAGAAAAACATTTTAATTGGATGAAATGTATATGAAAAAAACAGTAAGCAGTAAAAGAAAAGCCTATCGATGTATGCTGAAATCATGTTAAAGTCCATAGACATGAAAGGTAGTTTGAACATATAATAAAAATAATTATTAATTAAAATATATGATTATGTTGCACTAAGGCTAGATTTAAAAATATTTGTATTATTTTTTAGCAGGACATGAAATTATAGTGTATTCACACTGAAAATCAGAGCAAGTAAGTATGCCATGATTTTTGCTTTGTAAGTTTGCCATAAAACTTCCAAGTATAAGACTGAATATGCTTGCACATGCTTCTGGTATAGGAAAACATATACATTAAGGTGTCAAAGCATATCCAGTCAATTGGTGACATTTCTTGTTTTGAAGCACAGAACCATTATATTTCTGCCAAATGTACAATTTTTTTTAGTATATCAACTCTCCAGTTTGATAGTTATTTTGTCAACCTGCATTCTAAAAAATAAGTAGAATTTTTAAACATTGGAACTCAAACAGAAGTCCAAATCTTATGGAAGAAAATATGTTAATAATTTAAAATAGCTAATGTTAAAATTTTTGCTCACATATCCCAAAATAGCAGCTACCCTGGATGCTAAGCTCAAAAACAGGAAAGAGGTAGGAAGAGATCCATGCAGGAGTGATGTGATAAATATATTGAAAATATGGCAAATGACAACTATTCTGATCAGAAAAATAACAATTCCTTCTGATTGATAATACTTTATATAGTTGTTCAAAAATGATTTAGTATTAGAACGATAAGTCTCAGTGAGAGGGATTTATTTGTTGGTTTGTTTCTCCATAGGCAGCTCTGTTTCAATAAAAGTGAAATCAATTTAAAATTCATGTGCTTTTTGGAGACTTGAAGGTAATAGGCACAGTTTTTTTGGTTTGTGGAGACAATAGACTAAGTGTGGCTCTTCTTGGATCTCTCTTCAAGAAAAATTACCAAAATAAATAAATAAATAAATAAATAAATAAATAAATAAATAAATAAATAAATAAGCTGCCTGACATTACAGAGAATCTCTTTCTGGAGAGCAGCCACACCAGGACCTGGAATTCTATGTACTGCTACCAGCAATGACTGGCAATGGTGGGACTACTAGTGCCAAGTTATTTCCTCTGTGTAGAAAAACTTTTCTAAGGCTTTTTACGAACTGAGTCTAGATTTTCAATACTGTAGTCTGAATTTCTGTTCTAGTCAGTACTTTCTTTCCCTCTTGTCTTACATAGGTGTCAACCTACAGTTAGAAAATAGAATCAAAGTTTGAATCCTGTGAAACATATAAAAATATCTTATCCAGATTTATAGACACTATGCTATTTTCTTTCATAATCTAGTCTGAAGAAATCTGCATCTGCTAGAGATTTTGAAGGTCATGACTTTGATCTTTATTTTCTTTTTTTAGGCCACACCCCAGTGACACTCAGGGGTTACTCCTGGCTATGCACTCAGATATCGCTCCTGGCTTGGGGGTATCATATGGGACGCTGGGGATATAACTGAGTCTGTCCTAGGCCCTCCCACTTGCACCACGCTATGGCTCAGACTTTGATCTTATTGATGCTATCATAGTCATCAGGCAAGGTGCATGAAGTAGTTCAACACTGAACAATATATAAACTAAAGGGGTGGTGATCCATTGTTAATGATGTCAAGTGCTCCTAACAGTTTATATTTTTCAGATTAAAAGCACATTTCTGTTTTCTTTTAAATTAATATCTTTAAGCACCATGATTACAAACATGTTTGTAGTTGGTTTTCAGGTATAAGAAAAGAACACCTGCCTTCACCAGTGCAATATTCTCATCACCAATGCCCCCCATTTCCCTCCTTCCTCCCCCTGCCTTTTTTTGAGACAGCATTCTATTTCTCTCATTCACTTTCATTGTCATGATAATTGTTAGTGTAGTTATTTCCCTAACAGCATTCATCACTCTTTGTGGTGAGCTTCAAATTGTGAGCTGGTCTTTCTGGCCCTCAGTTCTATCATCTCTGATTATCATTACAATAATGCCCTTTATTTTTCTTAAATCTCATTGATGAGTGAGACTAGTCTGTGTCTTTCTCTTTCTTTCTCACTTATTTCACTGAGCATAATAGTTACCATGTCTGTCCATATACAGGAAAATTTCATGACTTCATTTTTCCTGATGGCTGCATAGTATTTTATTGTGTATATGTACCACAGTTTTTTAGCCACTCATCTGTTATCTGTCAGGCATCTGAGAGTTTCCAGATTCTGGCTATTGTAAATAGCACTGCAATGGATATTGGTGTGCAGAAGTCATTTTTCTATTGTAGTATATCTCTAGGAGTGGTATGGTTGGATCATATGATAGCTCAATTTCCAGTTTTTGAGGAATCTCCATATTGTTTTCCACAAATTCTGGACTAGATGGCATTATCACCAGCAGTGAATGAGTTTTTCTTTTCCCCATCTCCCCTCCAGCACTGATTGTTCTCATTCTTTGTGATGTTTGACAGTTTCTGTGGTGCAATATGTCAACTTATTGTTGTTTTTATTTGAATCTCTATGATATTAGTGATGTGCAGCAATTTTTTATGTGTCTTTAGAACATTTGTAGTTCTTCTTTGAGGAATTGTCTGTTAATTTCTTTTCCCCATTTTTGATGGGGTTAATTTTTTTTCTTGTTAATTTCTGTCAGGACCTTGTATATTTTAGACATTAGTCCCTTACTTAATGGGTTTTGGGTGAATAGTTTCTCCCATTCTGTGGGTGGGAAAAGGCAAATTTATGAATAACCTATTCTGTTACAGAGATGCTATTAGAAATACCACCTCTCAGAACTCTTTACTTTCTAAAAATTATACATTTTAACTTGAAGTTTGTTACCCTGGAATATGTTCTATGTAACATGAAAGTGTCACAATAGGAAAAGACACCGTAGAAGTTTTAAATTGTCTGGTAGGCAATAATATTTGAATATATAAATGAAGGGTAAATATTTCCCGTAGAATTGGTAACAAACTCAAGTTCTAGATACAAAATGTACACTTCGGAGACTCTAGAGCAGTTACATAAACCACAATTGATAGTGGTGCAAATTTTAAGTGGAAAAAATTCTAGAATATTAAAGGATCAAGTAAGAATGTTAAAACTTGGCTAGCGTTCCCTCATCAAGTATCTGGAGCACCTCCTTATAATATTTATTCTATTGAAGTCATCAAGTCATGAAGATGGAAAGGTCCATGAGTTGTGCATAAAAAAAGAGAGAAATGGAACATCTGTTTCAGTTAGTTGCCCTTGAACAAAGATAACTACATGTGAAGATGACAATTATCACCCAATGAGCATTTAAACAGTTTAAGCACCAATAGTCTCATGCAGACATTTCAAATGTCAAGCCAAAGGAGTATAAGAAGGAGGTCAACTGTAGTTTAATACTGGCTATCATGGTATATTAACACAAATTTAATATGTAATATGATATGTATTGTATTGTTGACTGAAATACAGCCAAATTTGTGAATAACACTGAAACTCATTAAACAAAGAAACTCTTGAGGGTATATTAATAGGGGTATTTGGTCATCCATTTCTTGTAGAAAAGAGAATACTCCCAGTCAGAAGAGATTGTTCTCTAAAGTGGAATAAACTATTAAAATGACCACAAAAGAAACAGCTTAGAAGTGATTCCCAGTGAGAATGTGGTGTTTGTAATACTGAATTAGAAACCTGCATATGGTGATATGATCTAAAAAATAAGAATTTATTTGTCTAAAAACAAAAGATAGCAAGTATAATATTCCTTCTTAATATTATAAACTATTTAAAAAGTGTACTTCTAATCCCCACAACTATGATTTTTAAAGGGTTGGAGATTATAGTCTCCAAAATAGTTAAGTTTTAAGGACATTGTAAAGGACTATAAGTTATATCTGCCATCATATATATTTATATTCTTTAGGAACTGGGAGCCAGCAGGAAAAATGAATCATAATACCAGCAGGAATAATCAGCTCTAATTAGAGAATTAGGTATGCTTTGATGTGAGGTTGATGCCTTAACTCAGCCTACAAGAACAAATGTAATAGATTAGGAGGATTATACACAAAAATCACACCTAATGGTTCTGGCTTGTTGAATATCATATCAGAATACCCGCTTTGTTAGGCACCTGTAAGAAATCTTTGTCACATTTTCAGGTGGTTGCCTTCTCATTATGTGCTCACACAGGTTTCACTGATGCTTGTATATAAAGAGAGCTACCTTTCTTTTCCTTTCTTATAAGGCATTAGAACCCTACACTTGTGACTTCTCTGAACTTTAATTATAATATTAATTGCTATATCTCTAAATACAGTCACTTGGGAATTGTGGGTACACCGTTTTAATTAAAAGTGAATACACTCATTCCAAAGCCGATAATGAAGAAAAATAATTGTCATTGATCACTGATGTGATTGTCATTGATTGTATAAAATACTAAAAATCATAGTTGTGGGAATTAAAAGTATAATTTCCAAATGATTTATGGTGATATTAAAAAGGACTATTATACTTGCTGTCCTCAATTGTTAGAACAATAATATTTTCAATTGTATGTAATCCTGAATGTATACACTTTTTGCAAAAGGAGATGCTGATGACACAGCATCATAAACAGAGATGTATCACAAAGCTAAAGAAGAATCAATCTAATTAGGTTATACCAACAGATCTTCTGAAGCACAAGGACATTTTCTGCTACTTACCTAGAATTTGGATAGTATTGATTTTTTCTTCTAAAATGTTTATTGATTTAAATATTTTACACGGCATAAAGAATTAATGTTCAGGTTGAGTATATTGTTTCTAAAACACTTGCATTCCTAAAGCCACAACTATTATAAATATAAATACAACAAATATGAAATGCCTGTTATGCCATAAATGCTGGGAAAAGACAAGGATATTGAGTGTAATAAATTTCAAGGCTTCAATTTTTTAGAGCAATAAATCACTTTTTCAATCTATGCAAATAATAAAATGTATAATCTATTAAGCTTATACTGTGAGGAAGAATAACTATAGTTTAAATTAAAATACAAAGTTCTAAAGTTTATACTAGTTAGTTTTTGTGAATGTTAAGCACCAAAATTTGTTAAGTTATACTAAATGATGAGCTGCTATGTTATGCAAAACGTGTTGTTCAAAAAGTTCAATGTTAAGTCCTAATCATTTTTATTTAAAATAATTAAATTTACTGTATGTCAGGAAGAGCTCTTATTCCGTTGGACTGCTGGGTAATAGTCCATTTTTTGTGCTTTCTTTTTATATTATCATGTTATAAGACCAGTCTCATATAGTGCACTGGGTCTATTTCTTCTGAATTTCTGCTCATGCAGGCTTTCTTAGAGTGCTTTTACTATTCTAGAAGAAACTGAGAACATTAACATATATTTAGGTGGGTTATTCTTTGAATAGGATGGGAAATAATAATGAAATATCCTGCATTATAATCTCAGTGCATGTTGTAAAAAAAAAAAGACCACCAGGTCCAAATCACATGATCCTGTTTTCCATATTTCAAGGAGAAAAATGAAATATATGGAAAAAAATGAGAAAAGCACCTGGAATGGATGACACTAGAATTTAGGACACCGGTAAGTAATATATTTTTCCAAAGGCCATGAAACTTTGGAGGAAGCTCAACATTCTCATCTCTCCCACATATTGGGGATATTGGTAGTACAAACTGCATATTGCTAGGAAAATATTATGAAATGCTTTTGTTCTTCAAGTCATGCATTCCTTAGTATCTTGGTCAAAGATCACATAAAAAATGATATTCAAAGGCTTGTGAATCTGGAGAAGTATAGAATCAAAACAAAACAGCCATCACATATGTAGTCTTTTGGACCACAATGTCAAAGGATCTTGTAAGATCTTAAATATAGAATAATCATACCTTTGCCATTTCAAGGGGTTAGTAAACTAAGCAAGTCTACTTGCAAAAGAGCTTTCAAATCCACTTTGAAGGGGATAAAGAGAATTCAATGATTTGGTTCTCAGCACAATAGGATCCCCTAGCCACTTCTGGGAGAAACACAACGGTACCCAAGGGTACAATCAGTGTGGATAGACCCAAACAAAATAAAACAAAGGAAAAACAAACCACAAAACAAAATGCTATCTTTTGATTAAACAAGACAAAACAGAATTCAATACCCACTCCTCAGACCTACTGTAATAAAAGCCATAATTTTTATTATATCTAAAATGTTTGTAATAAACAAAATAGGATAAAATTTACAAGTTTATTTTAACTTTAATTGTATGGATACAAATTAAATTGGATTTATAAAAAATACATGAGTTGGGGGGCCAAGAGACAGCATGGAGGTAAGGAATTTGCCTTGCATGCAGAAGGACAGTAGTTCAAATTCTGGCATATCTTATGGTCCCCCAAGCCTACCAGGAGTGATTTCTGAGCATAGAGCCAGGAGTAACCCCTGAGCACTGCCGGGTGTGACCCAAAAACCAAAAAAATATATGAGTTATTTATTTTTCTGAAATTAATTTACATGAGATATATATGCCTATATATACATGTATAAAGATATAAAAACAGTATGGTACAATAAGATATATGTGTTGAAACTTTTCTAAATTTATGAAAGTCTTGATTCTATTAAAAAAGTTTATCTCATAGTTGAATTTTATCTTTCAAGCAAAGCATATGAAATTGCTAAAAGTATTTGTGGACACCAAATCCTTATTGTCACAAAAAATGGATTAATTGTAGATTAAATGTCAATGTAGCAAAATAAAGTACAATATAATAGGTATGAGAGCAACAATCTAAAAGTAATAGAAACAAAGTAGTGGGAAATAAATGAAAAGAAAGTCTGGAGAAATAGTAGTGGGTTATAAGACAATATTCAATATCTCATTATTTTTATATTTTCGATGTGAAGTAATCCCACTAATCTATTAGTAGCCTCATTTCTAAATACAAAAATGAAAGTATACATGTAACAGTGTACACTCCTAATGAATGGTGAGCTACAGTCCTTGCATCTTAATATTCTGTTAAGGCTTAAAAAATACAAAACACCTGTTTTGTGATATGGACACATGGCTAACTAACATAGTTCTCACTTCTTATTTTAGTTGTAGGATTTCTTACAAATGGTACTTTGGCCCTCTTCCTAATTATGTAAATGCAAACACCTGCCATTATACTAATTAGCAGTCAGTTTAACAATTGAATCAGTTTGCCTTCCTAGCATGTTTATAAAACTCTTCAAAATCAGCACAAATTTTAAAGTACTGACAGTAAATCGGATGCCGTGCATCTATAGGTGAATGAATCCACTACAGAAGAAGACACTAACAATCTCAATCACCTCTGTAACCTTTCTAATTTTATTTCACTTCTAACCATTTCTAATTTAAGTCTCAAACTGGCATTTATTTTTCAATCTTTTCCCTTTAAAATTGTTTTCTATTTAGCACACATTTATTTAACTATGAATTTTATTTATTTGTTTTGGGGCTTGGGGTCTAACCTTATGATGTTCAGGGGTTACTTTTGACTTTGCATTTTCTAATTTTCAGGGGATAAAATGGGGGATACCTATAATAGATCCCACACAAGGCAAGAGCTTTGTACTAAATATGTACTAAATCACTGACCCCTAACTATGCATTTTTAAAACTTGCTCTTTTTCTCAGCATGGAGTTAGATGTACTTAAGTATGAATGAGAGAACTTAGTAAAATAATAGAACATTATAAAATTCACCTTTATTATGTATGAAATTTGGAAGACTACTATTTATAACTATCAACTCTAAATCTTCTTTGTTATTTTGAAGATAAGCATATAAAACGTATATAAGATAAGATATAAAACGTGCCAATGATAGCATATGGCTACTTAGAAATATAACTTTTCTGGACTCATTCTTCCCTTTGTTACTTTGCTTTTGATAAACTCTTTATTTTTAGGAACTAGTCCTAAAATGAAAGTGAAAATTTTTTCTCTTGAAAGTTGGCAAAAAAACCAGTGGTTAAGATTATATTTCATTGTTTCTGTATTGAGGGTTGAAATCAATAAGATCTATGTGGTATCCCTACTCTCCATTAAAACTGCTAAAGTCAAAGCAGTTGACTTTATCATCACTATTCTGTAAATACACCTAAGTGTGACTTTAGAACTCTCAAGGTCATTTTATATACTTTATCTGTGCCATATATTATATTGTAATTATTCTAATACAATGTTCTGTGCATTGTCAGTTTTTTTATTGAAAACTCATTATTTTTAAGTAGTAAAAAGTAAGTAAACTCCTTGAGGGTATAAATTTTATTTTTTTATAATCCACCTATGCCAGCTATGCGAAGCTAACTAAATTTAAGTCTTTCAGGCTACAACAACATTATCATTTTCCCTCTCTCCCCCTTGTTACAGTTTTTTGTTTGTTTTTGTTTTGCTTTGTTTTTAAGTGCTGGGGTGAATGTTAGAAAACACACTGCTCTTCTCAGGGTTTGCACCTCATTCTATACTCAGGGATCAGCCCTGGGTGTGCTCAGAGGACCATACGCAGTGCTAGGGATTGAATTGAGCCAGGAGTTGTATGCAAAGGAAGTATATTACTACTTCCCAGTTCCTCACATAACCCTCACAGTTGACTTACCATCATCATTTATGTATTAAGTCAAAATTTACTCCAGAAAGGTCTCATTCAGTTTATTTATATAGGAGAAAACTCAAATATTTTTCCATCACTCTGGACATACTACATTAAAATTACCTATAAAAATCTGTACTTATCTTATTATCTTGATATTCACTTATTTCTTCATACTTTATTCCACAAATTAGTAAGTACATTCCATTAGGAAAGGAATATAATGCTGAATTATTTTCTTTTCAAAAATGAATGACTGAGACACATACTTGAAAGTAAGTAACCTGTTGGATGATCTTAGAAAACACACAGAGGGAGAAGTAGAGAAAGATATAGAACAATAGTCTGTCTTTTATTGAGCATTGTCAGTTGGTCACTTAGGGATATTTTTCTGAAGAGCATAATATATAAAGTGCAGTTATGATATAACATGGCATATGAGTTCTTAAGACAATCATTGCAGCATACAAAAAATATGCAGTAAAAGCTGTACAAATCACTAGGCAGAAAATATATATTTAGGTCAGGAGAATAAAATAAGCTACACATAAAAGATTTAATCCTTAAGACTGGGAGAACAGTTTCATGCATGTTAAGTTGACAGAATAAATAAGATCTTTATTAAATATACTTTAAGAAGAATTTATGTTTGCTTGTAAAAGGGCATGCTGGAGCGTGCAAGTTTGTAATAATTAACTCTTGAAATAATTATGTGCAATCTAATGACAAGTTGTAACCTATGTATGATTGACACAACTCATGACATTTGCAGAGCCTAAAGTCATTTAAGATTCAGTCTGTGTGGGGCCGGGCGGTGGCGCTGGAGGTAAGGTGCCTGCCTTACCTGCGCTAGCCTAGGAGACGGACCGCGGTTCGATCCCCCGGCGTCCCATATGGTCCCCCAAGCCAGGAGCGACTTCTGAGCGCATAGCCAGGAGTAACCCCTGAGCGTTACCAGGTGTGGCCCAAAAAACCAAAAAAAAAAAAAAAAAAAGATTCAGTCTGTGTGAGTGTGTGTGTATTTTGTGTGTGTTTATGTGGTTTTACTCAATTGAATGTTGTTTTATATTTTCACCAATTCCAGAATTATCATATATTTTTATTAGAAATAAGAAAATAAACAAATTTGTTCTTATTGTTCAATATACAACAGTGTTATAGTCATAGAAAGGAGGCAAAATGAATATGTTAATGTTTAATAAAATCTTATTGATTCATTATCCATGAGACAGGTCACAAGAAAAAGACTATATATATAAACTATATATAACTTTACTTATATTTAAACCAAAGCCATCATGAATGAAAGAGGAAAGGCTATTTCTATTTTCTTTTTCTATTTCATTTTTATGAGATGACATCATATAGCAGAAAGAAAACAGAACGTTTTACCAAAAATAGACATTATTACAAAGTATGATTTCAAGTCTATTTTCTGCCTTAAATTTTCATATCTACTGATGTGAAATGTTATAGAAATAAATTATATTTATATATTTTAATTATAAAATTGTCTAAGAAAACAATGGGTGTCCTAATAACATCAGAGTTTTTTTGTCATTACAATAGTACAAACTGAAGCTGAATGATTGGTCTTTCTGTAGAAACTAATTACAGTATTTAATATTTCGATTGCCTTCAGTGTTTTATTTTAAAAATACTTTTTTCTTCCTTAATAATTATCACAGGATATAAACTATAATTTTTAAATTAATATCTTTATTTAAGCACCACGATTACAAACTGTTTAATGTATTTATATATGTGGAGCAAGCATTCTTTAGAAAATTCTAAAGAAAACTTCCAACAATAGAAAGAAACCCATTTGTGAAATTCATTATCATCCATCTTTCTAAAAACCTTTAAAAAATATTAGCATCTTGTACTTTACCTTTTTTGTCCTCCTTACTAAAATATGTATACCCAGAATAAATATTATGAGGTATAATTTCAGTCATTGATTTATATTATAACTCTATTAGAAAAGTGATGAAATTTTGTAAAAAAATAGTCCTTTGACCTACAGTCCAAGATTCTCAGATTTATCTTTTTATGAAAAAAAAAAGATTTTTCAATATCTGCTAGAAAATCTAGATCTTTGGTAATCTACTTTCTTTAGTGAACAGTATCCAATTGAACTCTAAGGTACTATGAATTTAATCCATTATTCCACCAGCAACCCCCAGGAAACATTATTTCCACTTTGAGAAACACTAGCCTATTTCCTAGTTTTTGATTTGTTTGTTTGTTTGTTTAGGGGCCACAGTTGGCAGTACTCAGGACTTACCCCTGCGTCTGTGCTCAGGTATCACTACTGGCAGACTCTGGGGACTATAAGGAGAGTCTGAGATTGAACCTTGATCAGGTGTGAGCAAGATAAGCATCCTACCATCAATAAGCTACCATCAATAATACTTTAACTCTTTCAGCTATGTTATATCCACACAGTGTGATGCAGATGAATGTTTCACTTTCTTTTTCCCCTTCGTCTCTCAAACCGAGGATGAGAGCCTCTAGATCTAGAAGGACTCTGCCCATTGTCAGCGTAGTTGATTTTTACCCCATTTTATTACTTTTCTCTTCCTCAAACAAAACCACATAACTTGAACTATCTAGTCCCGCCTCCCAATTAGAGGGGGAAGTAATAGAGGTACCAAGACCAAAAAGTTATAAGATCACAAAGTAATAAACTAGACACAGAAGGGACCACTCATTCTAGCAGTCCCTGGGGTGAGGGTGGAGGATATGGGAGGCTGGATGGGAATGGAGGTGGAAGGAGGACAATTCGGTGGTGGGAATTCCCCTGATTGAATGTTAATATGTACCTGGAATATTACTGTGAACGATATGTAAGCTACTATGATTAAAATAAAAATTATATTAAAAAACAAAAAAAACATTTTTAAAATATTATTTTTAAATATTTTCTTGATGTTTGTGGACCACACCCAATGGTGTCCAGGGCTTAATCTTGTGCTGTGGAATCACTTCTGACAGTCTTTTGGTTTGTTGTTGTTGTTATTGTTGTTGTTTATTTGTTTATTTTGGGGCCACAACTGGTGGCGCTCAGGTGTTACTCCTGGCTCTGTGCTCAGAAATCACTCCTGGAAGACTCGAGGACCATATGGTATGACGGGATTGAACCTATGTCTGTCCTGGATCAAACGTGTGCAAGGCAAATGCCCTACCACTGTGCTACCACTCCAGCCCCACACTTCTGACAGTTTTTGGGGATCATATGTAAGGGCAGGCATCCAAGTCGGATTTTTTTTTTGAGAAGCCAGGACTATTGACTGATGCCCAATAGCAACTTTCTTAGGGTTCCTGCCTTTTTTTTTTAAGTATATTTTGACTGTATGCAAGTGCCTTAGCTACTGTACCATCTCATTGACCCCTGAATAATCTTCCTATATATTAATATATTGTTAACACTTTTTAATTTGTAAACCAATAATACATGGAATTATGTAAGAATTTCTCAGTCAAAAAAGGCATCTCAAGTAGAAGTTCATAAAGCCTTAGTCTCTATTATTGTTGGAAAAGTAACAGCAAAGGTCTTCCTGTAGTTTGGAGATATAGCACAAAAGGTAGCATACAGCTTGCTTTGAACAGGATTCGATTTCCAGCACCAAGTAATCCTCACAGCACTGCCATCTCTGAGTGTAAAGCCAAGAATATACTTTGTGACTCAAAAAGAAACAATAAAAGTTGCTGCTATTGCCTTGACCATTAAGTCATTACTATCTACTCTTGAAACAAATCAGGCCGCCGACATCCTTTTCAATATGAGACATTAGGAAAACAATGCTAAGGAAGTGGACTTGGTTCTTAAACAAGAAACAAAAGCTAACTGCAATCTAGATTATATACCATGAAAATTATCTGGTAGTGTATTTTTAGAATTAAACCATTACTGATTTTATCTATACTATATCACATTTAGAATGTTTCAACGCATTTAAAGTTTTGCAAAGATAAAATATATAATTCTGGCTGTAGCATGCAGCTCTTGGTAAGCAGATTAAAACAAATGGAGTAATTTCGGGGCCTTCAATTGTTTTGAAATACTCCCCAAAGATATTACAGGTAACAAGATATCATATTAGATATTGCATTAGTGTAGAAATATCCAGTCACATTACATAAGTGCAGGTCAACATTGAACAAATATTATAGAAGATAATACACAGAGGTGATAGAAAGAAATAATAAAAATTAAGACATTTAATCAGATTTTTCTAAAACATTTGTAAATCCGTTGCTATTATATAATTGTTGAATGCATTTAGATATTTTATTGTATTTATTGTAATTTACCATAAAACATGTGTTAAATTATTTCCAACTGAAATACAACAATCTCACATGCACAGTAGAAAAAATTACTATCACCTATGACCAATATATTGCAAAGAACTGAAGAATACAAATTATTAAATATATAATTGTAGTAGAATATCAACAGATATAAAAACTACTAACAAATATTCACTCCCATTTCTTAAACCAATATGTGTTTAAGATTACCAGGCTGCAATATATTCAGTATAATTGACAAGCAGGGAAAGCATTTTATGACTAAAAGAATTTAGAATCACAAAAATTGCATTAACAAATAAACCCAGATGTGGGAAATATTATAACAATATGGCCCATGTCACCCTAACTCAGGTTTACAGCCAGCACCACATGGCCTCATGAGATACTCTGTGGGTTCCTGAGCATCATTAAGGTGATTCCTGGCACTACAGTGACATAAGAACACCACATCCTCAAGTCTAATAATGAAACACTGTCCATGTTGTTGGGTATTGCTGAGAGTAGCCCCTTGACCACCTGAATACTACTAGGTAAGCCCCTCCGAATAATTCCCTTCTAAAAATTGATGAAATTGAAGGGGTGTAATAAGTTAAAAAGGTCACTTTAAAAATAAATACTTTCAAAATAAGAACATAAACTATTTCTTAAAATATGAAGATGAATGAGACATATAATAAAAAAATGGGAAAAACAAAAGCATATATTTTCTAGATAAAGTAAATATTATTAAAATGTATTTCTGTAAATGCCATGATACATGCCATGATACAGCTATAAATACCGTAATACATGTAGAGATATAAAGTGGAACAATATGATCAAAGTGACCAATGCAGAGTTCCTATTTTCAGATAATGTTGAAATTTAAATAGTTTTGAAATAAAAGGTGTATCAAAAATTAAAAATAAAAAACAATAAAGAGACTTGTCTAAAAACTAAGAATTGAACTTTCATAGTGCCTAACAATTAACATCTTGGCAGCTACCCTAAGGAACCTAAACCTTATTCAGAAAAACATATGAATCCTATATTTTTGCAGCATTATTCACAATCATTAAAGCCTGGAAACAACCCAATTATCTAAAAACATATAATTTGGTAAACACACACACACACACACACAATGGTATACAATAGAATACTACAGGGCTTTGTGAAAAGATAAAATAATGCAAGTTGCTATTACATGGATCTATAGAATAACATGCTGATTGAAGTTAGTCAGAAAGAAATGACAGATACAGAAGGATCTCTCACATATGGCATATAAAGAAACAAAATAGGGAAATAACAAATGCCCAAAGACAACGGAAACTGAAAACTGATCTTCAGCAGGAAGCTTTGAACTGGGAAGGGATGACTTGTGGGGGAATATAGGGACAAGGGTGGAAGGACTTGGAAACTCTGGTGGAGGGTGTGGTGTTAAAACGCTTTACCTTTCCAACTTAATTTAATTATTAAAGCCCCATGACTTATAAAGTTATTCATAGTTTAATTTCAGCATACTATGTTCCAGCATCAGTCTCACCCACATTGTCTTGGTCCAGGCTTCCAAGTTTCCCTGCCACACACTGCCATCTCCACCAGTAATCTTTTGTTATAAATTAATTTTTGGTGCCACATTTGGTGATATTCAAGGGTTACTTTTGGCTCTGCAATCAGAAATCACTCCTGGCAGTGCTCAGGTTACCACATGGGTGTGAGGGATTGTATACTGGGCCAGCCACTTGTGAGGCAAACTCCCTTAGCACGATGCTGCTGCTCCAGCCCCTTGCAGGAATCTTTTAAAATTTGGTTGCTAAGGGCCCGGAGAGATAGCACAGCGGCGTTTGCCTTGCAAGCAGCTGATCCAGGACCAAAGGTGGTTTATTCGAATCCCGGTGTCCCATATGGTCCCCCGTGCCTGCCAGGAGCTATTTCTGAGCAGACAGCCAGGAGTATACCCTGAGCACCGCCGGGTGTGACCCAAAAAACCAAAAAAAAAAAAAATTTGGTTGCTAAAATTTGGATTTTTTTGTTTTCAGTGTTTTATAGATCAATAAGTTTTATAGACCATAGTGCTTTTATAAAATTATTTTTAAGTGTGAAAACATCAACAGAATCGTAAGAAGCCCAACAGAAAACAGCACATAATATGTAACTCAATTTTAAACATTTTATAACAAGTGAAATTATAGTGAATGAAAGCAAATCAGTAATTTTCAGAGACTTTTGGTAAAGAATGGTATTGAACAAAAAGTGGGAAAAGCTTGGGTTGTTGGAAGTATTCTATTTTATTGTTAGTGTGATAGCTACAACATGGTATACATTTGTTAAAAGCTTATTGAAATATATACTGAAATGTTAAATGCTTAAGTAAGTTAAAATAAAAAATTTAAATAAAATATTAGTTTACGTAACAACATACAGAAATATCTATTATATTTAATTGAACCAATTAAATTATATGCAGAGTAAACACTCCTTAGTTCCACATGCATGATGTTCAACAGGAGAATAGCTCATAGTCATTTAAAAATATTGGCTGTAGTTGTCAATATGTTGGTTGATAAAAAATGTCTACAAGATAATTTTCTGAACATAATGAATCATTTTTATATCTTTACTATTATAATTGTTATTATAGTATATGTAATAGAATATATGTATATATACACTATTATACATAGTGTATATATAGCTCATCAAATACTTGGACTATGTTTTACTTTATTATGTGTAAGCTATTACTCAATATAAAATAATATCCTCCTCACATATAATTTATAAGTGAACAAATTGCATCTTAAAGATTTCTAACAATGTCATTTATTTCAGAAGTTATCACTCAGTTTTTCTGTTTTATTCTTTCCAATTTCCATGAACAGAAAATCACTTAGATGATCACTTAGACTTAAATTACAGCTTTAAAATTCTAAATTTTATCTTTAAGGTAAAATTAAATTTTATCTTAAAATTAATTCTATATATAATCCCCAGCCCACACACTAAATATCCTCCTCTATCCTTTGAAAACCAGAAACATTTTATTTAGAAACTATGCAGATATGGTTTTGCATCTCTCTCTCTCTCTCTCTCTCTCTCTCTCTCTCTCTCTCTCTCTCTCTCTCTCTCTCTCTCTCCCTCTCTCTCTCTCCCTGTTCTTCTTGGGTCACACCTGGCATAGCTAAGAAGTTCCTCCTAGTTTAGCTCTCAGAAATAACTCCTGACCAGGAGACCACACGGGATGCCCAGAATTGAACACATACAAGGCAATTGCCCTACCTACCAAGCTAATGCTCTGGCCCCTGCACTACTCTTTTTATGAAAGATATAAAATCTCAAGTTCTTCAAGTTATGAATGTATCATACTATGCTATATATTTTAAAATTGCTATTAAATTGACTCAACTCTAAAAATTTTCTTTTAAGCAAACGGTATTTATAACAATGTCCACAATAAATCACTGTATTTATGCATTAAATATCAATTTTTGTTTATACATTTACTATTAAAATGATTTTTAATTATTTAATCCATACTTTAGTTGTAAAAAACCACAAACCAAGTATTTAAATTGAAAATATATATGCATTAGTTTACTTAAATGAAAAGTACATCAATTCAGACATTGTTATCATAAGACTAGGTTTCCAACTGCACCTCAGCTTCCGTATACTTCCGTGTTGGTCTTTTATTTCCATCAGTTCTCTCCCAAGTATTAGTCACTAGAAACTTTATGTCTTTATCTTAGTAATTTACAGAAAATATAATTTTTTTATTCAATAAAATTTCTTTAAATAATTTTTAATATTTGGCTTGAGTAAATTTCTGAACTAAAAATTGTACCTGGGGACAGGGAGACAGGTATCTCCCCATTTTAGGAGAAGAAAGTATGGTCCTATGTTTATGGCTGGATAAAGTTATGATATCTTGACATTATTAATTTGAGAAAAGGATATTGTGAATTCCAAAGACAAATCAATATTTGTTCCTAGAGGCTAGTCAATCCAGAAATATAACAAAAGCCTAAGACAACAGCCAAAATCTAGGCTTTGTGTTAATAGAACAGGACTTTTAATAAATCTTCGGCAGAGATGTTGCTTAAAAGATATCAGTTCATTGAATGACAGTACACTAATGTTTTACTGTTTTCGTGTAAAATTATATTGATCCTAAAGTTGAAAAGATTTCTTTTCCTAATAAGTCAAAGCATTAAAGATGTATTCTCTTCTGAAAATAAGTATCTCTAAAGGGATAACTAAATATTTCCTTCCTTTCTTTTAAAACACAGCCCTTTTTATGCTATATTGTTTTATTTTTAATAGTTAGATGCAGTGCTGTTTCAAATAACTATTCCTTCATTCTAATAAAATTTATGGGCAAAACTAATTGAAATATACAAAGGACACACCATACCCTCTAAAGATCAATGATTTATAATCTATTGATACAATGTGCACTAGAAAATTTTGTATGCAAAAGAAAAAATATTTGTCAGAACAAACAGTAAGGATTAGGGGATTTTGAAATCTGGCAAGCAAAAGCATCCTAATCAAGTGAAGAGCCTTCTATTAGTTAGACTGACTATTTTAGTGATATCTTTCACAGTTCCCTTTGCTTTTAGAAATGCAGAGAATTGTTTTATGGCCAGTAGAAAAGATAGCACTTTAGAACAAAGTCAATAATGATAAGTGGGATAAGGATATGGGGAAGAAATATGAGATGGTAATGAGTTATATTAATAAATTCAGTAAATAATTTAATTTTTCTGAGCATTTTATTTGTAGATTTAATAAATTGCCTTTTGGTTGTCTTACAACTTTAAATATCCTAACAGGTTTAGTATTTATATTAATAGAAATAATATTTATTAATGGTTTTAAGAAATAAAGAAAATGGGGGCCAGAGAAGTGGCGCTAGAGGTAAGGTGTCTGCCTTGCAAGCGCTAGCCAAGGAAGGACTGTGGTTCGATCTCCCGGTGTCCCATATGGTCCTTCCAAGCCAGGGGCAATGTCTGAGCTCTTAGGCAGGAGTAACCCCTGAGCATCAAACAGGTGTGCCCCCCCAAAAAAAGAAAGAAAGAAAGAAAATGGGAATGGCCCTAATTCTTTGTCACTATGTACCTTAAATATTACGGTAAAAGATTTATAATTCACTTTGATCACAATAAAAATTATTAAAAATATTAGCTGATGGGGCTGGAGAGATAGCATGGAGGTAAGGCGTTTGCCTTTCATGCAAGAGGTCATCGGTTCGAATCCCAGCGTCCCATATGGTCCCCCGTGCCTGCCAGGAGCAATTTCTGAGCCTGGAGCCAGGAATAACCCCTGAGCACTGCCGGGTGTGACCCAAAAACCATAAAAAAAAATGTTAGCTGAACCCACTGCAAAAATAGAAATAAAGAAAATGTCAATCAAATATATAATATTAAGTTTTTAAATAACTTTATTAATATTTTATTTCTTGATTTTTAAACAAGTTGTTAGGGTTATCTATTTCCAATCTTTTTAACAATAACAGACTAAAATGCTAAACTGCAATTTTTGGAAATACAGATAACATTATAAGGAGTCTCTTTATAGTATTCTTCCTACTAGCAAAAAGAATGTCAAAATTCAATTTATATAGTTAGGGCTAATGAAAACGAATACAAATTCTAAAAACACCCTACAACATTTATATTTGTTTTATAACTCATTGTGTTTGGTTTGCATTTATGGAGAGCAAATTTAGGTCAAGTCTCGATCAATAAGGAAAAGCAGAAAATCAGATCAGTTCCCTAGATAATTCAGATAGAAAATTCACCTGCTCATAAAATGACCTAATTCTCTTCAATTCTCCTGTCAATTTTCTCTAATGGGTATATTGTTTTATAAGTAGGAATACATATGACCTGTCTTTGACATATCCAAAAGGAGGGAACAAACATAGCCCTTTTTCTTCTCTTGACTTTCTTTTTCTCTCTATTTATCCTTCTCTCCATTTTTCTCTAGTCTCTCTGTAGTCACCAATAATTCCATGCCACTTTTCTTTTTTTTTGTTTTTTGGGTCACACCCAGCGGTGCTCAGGGGTTACTCCTGGCTGTCTGCTCAGAAATAGCTCTTGCCAGGCACGGGGGACCATATGGGTCACCGGGATTCGAACCAACCACTCTTGGTCCTGGATTGGCTGCTTGCAAGGCAAATGCCACTGTGCTATCTCTCCGGGCCCCATACCACTTTTCTTTTAGGATGGATTCTAAAGAGAAATTTGTAAACTAGATATAAAATTTGGTATTGAATCCTAGGGAGTTTTAAAACTGTCTGACACTAAATTCACCAAGGGTGGTGATTCAATTTCATAGTTTGTGAATCAGTCATCAGGTTCTTTTTCAGCAGAAATAAGATAGAATTTATTAACTCCTAAGTTACTTTCACTTATATAATTTAAAAAAAATCATTTATAAAGGGGCTGGAGTGATAGTACAGTGGTAGGCATTTGCTTTGCACATGGCCAACCTCAGACAAGCCTGGGTTCTATTCCTGGCATCCAATATGGTTCCCCAAGCCAGCCAGAAGCGATTTCTGAGCTCAGAGCCAGGAGTACGCCCTGAGTGTCTCCGGGTGAGGCCCCAAAATAAAAATAAAACCAAAACATTCATAGACGTCAGATCCTGTTCTTTCATGATTAATTACTTGATCTTTATAGATTTTTTATTTTTAAAGAAAGTCAGAAAATATATTTAAATAACTCCCCACCACAAAACAATATTTGAGAAGATGCAAATGGTACCTCTTTTATTCATGTCTATAAATAAAACAAAAAGCACTTGATACTATCTGTGAAATTAATGTTTTTGACAGGATACCTAACATAATGCATATTTATGCAGAAAGTGTTGAGCAATAGAGCACATTTGGTGATAATATAGTCTTTGCTATTTGAAAACAACAAACACAATCACATTAGCTCTGTTTCTAAAATAGCATATCCCAGTTACTTTGCCTGTGAGTTTACTCATCCAAAAATTTAGTGGGAATTTTTAGCAGAAACATATTGTACATGCATGGCACCATGTTATTTTGGCATAATCACATCAGATTAAAGATCCGTTGAAACATCCTGTAAGATAAGACAGCTCCCAATATCTGCAACTGTCAATGAGAGAGTTCCAAATGTTCACAGTCTGCAGAACAGCAATAACATAAAATTTTACCTAAAACTGGTATTTTGGTAAAGTAAAACAGATATCAAAGCCTTTATTAAAAACTTTAAATCAGCTATGTAAGAGTGAAATAAAATAGAAAGAAATATGTCACCTACATAAAATTCATCCAAGTTTTACCTGTATTAGTTCTAATAAATGAAAGGAAGGAAAGTTGATAAGGGGAAGAGAAGACGGAGGTAAAAGAAAAAAAGAGATAAAGAAAGGAAATTAGTCTCTATAAATGTAATTAGAAACTTTGATATAAACAGTAACATTATCTAGTGTACAAAAAACAAGGAAACCATGAAAGTAATTTAACTATCCAGATGAGAAAATTGGAAGAAGCCTGAGTAGTATATTGCAACCTGGATTGAACTAGACTCGCAGTGGTCCTCAAACTATGGCCTGCGGGCCACATATTGTATTTGTATCTGTTTTGTTTCTTCATTGCAAAATAAGATATATGCAGTGTGCATAAGAATTCGTTCATAAGTTTTGTTTTTCTTTTTTTTTTAATTTTTTATTGTGACCAATGTGCATTACAAATCTTTCACTGCATCATTTATGGTACATAGTGACAATGAATGAGAGGCATTCCCATCACCAGTGCTGTCCTCCCTCCTCCCCTATTCCCAGCATGCATCCCACATCTCCCTCCTCTAACCCCCCAGTATGCCAGTGCAACTGGTCTCCACTTTACAGTTTGTTGTAGATTGAACATCCATTCCACCTTCATTGGAGATAAAAAGGATAAGAAAAAGGGAAGAAAAAAATTTGGTGACAACTATCAAAAAAAAAAAAAGAGAGAGAGAGAAAGGAGAAAAGAAAAGAAAAGAAAAATGGAAGAAAAAAGAAAAAAATGGACCCGGCAAATAAAAATAAAAATAAATCTCTAAATAATAACCACAAGTGTAAAAAAGACAGAGAAAAGTGGAAGAGCAAAGAGAAGGAAAATAAAGTCAAAAACTAACAAATCAAAACAAGAAAAAGTATGGATGCTGGAGTGGTAGGGTTTGGCATTCCCCCCACTTTTTTTTTTTTTTTTTTTTTTTTTTTTGCATAGGCACAGTAAGCATTGGGGAAGAAAGGGAATTCCTGTGGCCTAAGAGATTCAGGGTTTCTCCATCCTTGAAGCATACCATCATGGGATCAACTCCTGGCTCCATATATACTCATTACTCCATCCCAAAGGCTTTTTTGTGATGCCAGGAAAGTTTCCTCTCGGTTGTGTGTGAGAAAATCAAGCCACTGTAGCTAGCGATCTTGGTATTTGCACAGGTTATAGGTCAGGGTCTAGGATAGAGTCTCTAGGTTCTAGAGGTTCTTATCCATCGTTATTGTGGTGTTCAGTCTTCTGTAACACTTGCTCCCTGTTTTTTTTCAGTCCCTAAGCCAAAGCCTAGGATATTATGGATCCAAAGTTTCTGTTCATTCTCTGTTGTCCAAGTTGGACCTCTGCAATAAGACATCTTGTTGTTGTTGTTGTTGTTGTTTTTATGTGTCCTGGACTACAGCCTAGGGTGGGGTTTTCCTTATTAGTCCCAAGGTAGACTCTGTTCAGTCACAGTTGTCAAAGTCAGCTTTCTGTTGTTGGTGCTCTTATTTTTCACAGTTCAAAGGACGATAGCTCTTCTGATTTCCATTTAGTGTTAGGTGATGTGATAGGACAGCCTGGTCTTAGGTCAAGTTTTTCTTTCCTCGTCATCAAAACTGGCACAAGTTGGTGCCAGAGGTGCCCAGGGACCTGGGGTTTCGGATTGGACTAACACTGTCCAATTTTCGGGGACTGGTTACATCCACATGACACATGTTTAGGATGGGAGGCACCCTTCTGCTATAAAAAGTGAGTTCTTATCCCTAGAAGATAAGATCTTATTTCTGTGTCTATGGTTTCCCCTTTTTTTACTGTGCCCATACAAAAACGTATGGTGTCATACTGTGTTGCTGGTGCTATTCTGGGTAAGGATGACAGGCTGCACACACAGTCTCTGTCGTCTGGTTTTGTTCTGAGCTTTTATCCCAGTCAAGGCATTTTGTACCAAGCAGCACCGAAAATGGTAAAGATAAAGAAAAATTGTATATATTAAAATAGAAAAAATAAAACTGAGTTTAAAAGAAAAGGTATTCGAATAAAACAAGTGATGGAGGAGGCTACTTGTATATTTAGGAATACACATCTTAACATGTATTGTTATACAGGTATTGAGCTTCCAATAGGCAATATAAGGCTCCCAATTAAGTCTTTTGATATATTCTTGTGGGGAGTAAAAGCCAAGGTAATTTTCGATTCACAGGCCTTGGAATTGAGTTTGAGAGATGCTTTGCTGCATTACGAGACCATATAGTGTCTTTGAGCTGGGAGTTTTGCTGAGGCTGATTCCTGTATCGTGCAACAGTCCACAATTTCATGGGGTGAGAGGGGCCATCAAGCATGAGTCAGTAGGCATGCTGGTTGTAGTTCTTTGTCGATGCATGAGAACGGGGACCCAGAGGGTGTCTTTCACTGAGGAGCTGGAATGTGGTCTGTTGGGCAGGAGGTCAATCTTGGTGCCTACCAAGTTAGAAACTGTAGGAGAGGAACAGTAATCCTGGTATGTGGGATTTTCTGGGTCCAGCTGCAGCCTCCCTCTCCAGTATGAAAAAGCATAGGGGAGGAGTTTGCCTCTTCCCCATCCCCCCAAAGCTCAGATGCCAGAACCTGGCCTTGAAAGCCAGCTTGGCGTGGGGGGCTCTCGGTCTCCAGGACTAACTGGTCAGTCCTGGGGACCTTTGGCCAGCTGTCTGTCCAGATTCCCAGCCATGCCAGTAGAAGAGGAGCAGTAATCCTGGCATGTGGGATTTTCTGAAGTTTTGTTTTTACTATAGTCAGACCCTCCAATGGTCTGAGAGACAGTGAATTGTCCCCCTGTTTAAAAAGCTTGAGAACCCCTGATAGAGTATCAAACTAAATGAAGTAAGTCAGTTAGACAAAGGCAAATACTAGATGTATTTGTGCATATGTAGAATACAAAGAAACAAAACTAGACATGAGACTTTCCATGAACATCCTCTTTCATAATAAAGTAGGAGTCGGAGGGTGAAGTGCCGCTAGAAGCCTAGAGAGATACAGAGAAATATACTGTACTCAGGATCAAATCTTTGTAGGATGGTTTGGTCTAACTGCTAATACAAAGAAATAACATTTCTTGTAAATTATCTGTATTTCAGTAGTATACTGTTTGGGTACTGATTTGAATCCTATGATTTTTATTTAAGAAAATCAAGATCAAGTGTTGAAAAATAAATCTTATCTTATGATGAGTGATAATTAATTTTATAAAAGTGATTTCATTCCATTTTCTTGAGCTCTGAGGATGAAAGTATAATGAATCCCTAACTGGTTGTGATTTTAACATCATTTTGTATCATTCCCAGTTAATTTTCTTGAAATAGTAACTCAAACTCTGAGATAACATACTTGCTGCTAAGCTGGGGTGAGAGGGTAAAATAAAGAGAGAGAAATACACAATTTATCTTGGAATAAAATTAGTTTTATGCAGTCATTGAGATAGGATATCCAATTTAATACTGCTTTTCATAGTTTAACTGGACTCCAACCATTTTTATGAAATTACTTTGGCCAATGACTTTATTCTTCTCATTGGTGCAAATTTTGTGGGTTTTTAATAAACTTTTGTGACACTAATTATATCACTGCAATTTTGTACATGTAACATGTATTATACTATTGCTTCTGTTTATTTATTTCGACTTTATGCTACAGATGGCTATACTCAAAGCTTAATTCTTCCTCTCAAGGATTAAAAACCCTGTACTAAGGATCAAATCTTTGTAGGCAGCATATAAGATAAGCATCCTACATGTTGTACTTATCTCTGCCCCTTATTTTATGTTTTGCTGCTTACCCTTCCTGTTGATGATAGGTGTTTAACAATATATAAATTAGGTAGGCACTTCACTTTATGACATTTTATAAATATTTTATAAAATATGACATTTTAAAGTGAATATTAAGCTTGATTAAGGAAAAACTAATTTTTGAATGTCATTGTTTTTATAGACACTTTTTATCTTTTCTACTTTGTTTCTTCCATACTGCTTTATTTATTTATTTTTTTTTTGGTTTTTGGGCCACACCCGTTTGACGCTCAGGGGTTACTCCTGGCTATGCACTCAGAAGTCGCTCCTGGCTTGGGGGACCATATGGGACACCGGGGGATCGAACCGCGGTCCGTCCTAGGCTAGTGCTGGCAAGGCAGACACCTTACCTTTAGCGCCACCGCCTGGCCCCCATACTGCTTTATTTTACACATGACTTAATCATTAATTTTTTAGAAGATTTTATTGCCAAAATTTTTTTCTTTATCTCTTTGTTACCTTTAGTATTATTTTAGCCACTCAGGTGACATTTACTAATCCCAGTCAAATCTCTAAATACAGTCCCAATATTTCCTCAACTTTAGATTTTCAAATCTCTTCTGGGAAGCATTATCAAGGTGCTTTGATGAAACTTCAAATATTAACATAACCAAACACTTAAATAAATATAATCCCTTATCCCTAGTCAAAAACTTCTCTTATGTTCTCTTTTGTAAAAATAGTTACATTAGGAGCCGGGAGAGATAGCACAGCGGCGTTTGCCTTGCAAGCAGCCGATCCAGGTCCAAAGGTGGTTGGTTCGAATCCTGGTGTCCCATAAGGTCCCCAGTGCCTGCCAGGAGCTATTTCTGAGCAGACAGCCAAGAGTAAACCCTGAGCTCCGCCGGATGTGGCCCAAAAACCAAAAAATAAAATAAAATAAAATAAAAGTTCCATTAACTATATACCTATGCTAAAATCACCAGCAATTCTTATATTTTCTTATATATGCATGTATATGATCATCAGTTATATATTATATCACCAGTACCCATTTCCTTCACAAATATCCCACGATTCCCTTCATCCACCAACCTGTCTCTTTAATAAGCATATTTTTAAGTTTTGTTGTTGTAGCTTGGGTCTTGTGTTTACAGTGTTGCTGATTAGTCTGTTTAGATATATGTACATATCACAACTCTGCATCATCACTGTGCCTGAAAGGGTTGGTCCCTGGCTATGTAGAACACATTTCAGATATCTGACAAAGTTTGTTGCTTTGGTTTATTCTAGATCATGGTAAATTATTCCCACCTTCAAACCAAAATAATTTTAATAAATAGAGCATGTACAAATACTAAAAAGATGAATAAATTGCCAAATATTCATATGGTCCCCCGAGCCTGCCAGGGGCGATTTCTGAGCTCAGAGCCAAGATTAAACCCTGAGTGCTGCCGGGTGTGACCCCCCCAAAAAAATAAGCCAAATATAGTAAATTATTATTAAAATGTCATTTTAGTTCTGACCTACAGTTTTGAGGATTAGATTTATAGTAAATAGCTATATAACATGAATTGTTCAGAGTCACAAAGCCTACAAATTTTCTTCAGGATATAATCTATTCAAGCTAAAGTAATGTTTTGCTATCAAACCACAAATAAATATTACTTTTAAAAATGTAGTTGAAATTTTCCTATTCTAATTTTAAAAAATACGTTTCTATAAGTGTAATTTATAAAGTAAGATAATATAATTTGAATAATTTCTATGTAAAATATTCTCAAAATATTAGCTCATTAAAATTCAGGAGTTTAAAGGGTGATTTTTTAAAGATACTTTGAGTATGGAATTTTCCAGGACACTAAAAACCTCAAGTTTTTTACAAGGTGCACATAGCTTAATAAAATTTCCTTCCTGAAACAGTTATTATCTTTCTTTTATGATAATGATTGAGTTTTATGTTATATAATTTTTGTCAGATATCTGTAGGCTCATGTTGCTATCATTTGGGATGGGAGGATCTAACTAGTGCTTCCTATTTTTAGTAAGCATTTTTTGTTTATTTGTTGATTTTTATTTTGGACAACAATCACAATACTCAGGGGTTACTCCTGTCTCTCTACTGAGGAATTATTTCTGGTGGGCTAAGGGTATTTTTTGGGATGCTTGGGTTAGCTGCATGAAAGACAAATATCCTACCTTTTGTACTATGGCCCTAGCCCTTTAGTAAACATTTTGGTCTAATCATATATTACAATATGTGCAAGGTTATGACATAATATTTTATTGTGCCATTTCTATGATACCTTGTGTAAATGATATATACATTTTGAAAGTATAAAATATGAATCACTAGGAAAACCAATAATGCTATCCAATTCAGTAGTTAGCAAATTTGTCAGAATTAAATTTTGCCATATTAAATTTTGGATATCACTTAACAAGCCATGTCTCTTGCATTTCATTTGAATTTCCCAAACAATATTGTGCTTGTAGTTTATATGAGGGGAGTTCAGTCCTATCAATAGGCAGAAGTCATGTAGAATTGTCTATGAAATGAGGCATCATGAATAATACATCTTTGTTGATATTTGCATTGCATGTAAAATTCTAGATTCTTAATGAGGTCACTTTTTCCATTATCATTAATATATATTCATATTGATACTAAAAAATCATAAATATTTTATTATCTTAAAAACTGCATATTATTTATATCTTTTTTTTTTGAGTTTCATTTCTTGCTCTTTCCATCCCCCAATATTGGACTGGTTGCTATTTCTCCAGGCCCATGGTGAGGCAGGGACTATAAGGCCATGACATGCTGTGCTAGGGAAGGGGGCAGGATTTTTCTGTTTGATCTATTTGCAACTTGGTCACCAATATAAAGAAAAAGGACTCAGAGGGCTCATAAGAATAGAGGGCCTGGTCCAGATCTAAGACAGTGTGTGTAGAGTGGGACGGGGGAGGTAGAGAGCTCTAGAAACCAAAGGAAAACAGAGGGGCAGGAGCTGAAGTCAGCAAATATGGCTACATCATGTGTAAGCCAGCGACAAGGAAACACACGCCAAAGCACAGGGCTGCACAGTGAAGAGGCCACCCATCGAGTTCTATGTGGGGCAGCTAGACCAGGTAGGTGCCAGGATGGATTATGCCCACATTTTCAGGAGAGTGTCGGGAGCTTATACTCCTTCACAGGCACACTGAGGTGTACATAGTGGCTTCATGAGTAGTCAGGGGGGACAGCTAGCCCTGGCCAGGTCCGGACCACCCACATGTTAAGGGAGAATGATGGTATAAAGAATGGAAGGTGATCTGCACACTTGACCGAGAACATGCAGAGATACATCAGCCTCAAACAACAATGCAGGGAAAAGGACCAAAAGCCAAGATCAAACACATTCTCTGATGCGGAGCCAATAGAAAGCAAGGGTACAGTAGATCCTCAGTGATCTTCTGGTCCAACTGAGGCCACTCCCTTTTCCTTAATGGCATTGAGAAATGCCTGGAACCTGGAAGGTTTCCTTCCTCTAGGAGACTGGAAGGAAAGTGGAGAGGGAGTGGGACCTGCTTTGATGACCTCCAAGAAGCTGAGATGGAGCAGAAGGGCTGCAGTCTGACAAGAGGGTCAATTTCTGTCCTGCAGGAGGGCATTCTTGAAAAAATAGGCAAACCTTCAACCCAAGAGAGTCCTTCCAATAGGAGTCAATACACTGACTACACACTGTCACCAAATAGCCAGATAGAAAACAGCTGTGTAAGCTGGGCAGGACAGGGATATATAGACTCTGTTCCAGGTAGCATCTCCATTGTCTCACTCATCGCATATACATGCAAACATAGAGAAACATGAATTGGGCTTCGGTATGCACTCACCTCATTCTCAGCCCCATCCTATACCGTGTGCTGACTTGGCCAAACTAAGGCTCAGTAACTCCAGCCTTTATTGGATAACAATATGGAGACTCCTCAAAAACCTGAAAATTGAACTCCCATATGATCCAGCTATACCACTCCTGGGGATATACCCTAGGAACCCGAAAATATAATTCAAAAATTTCTTTCTCACACTAATATTCATTGCATTGCTATTTACAATAGCCAGACTTTGGAAACAACCAAGATGCCCTTCAACAGATGAATGGCTAAAGAAACTGTGGTATATATACACAATGGAATATTGTGCAGCCGTCAGGAGAGATAAAGTCATGACATTTTCCTGTACATGGATGTACATGAAATTTATTATGCTAAGTGGAATAAGTCAGAGGGAGAGAGATAGACACAGAATAGTATCACTCATCTATGGGTTTTAAGAAAAATAAAAGACATTTTTGTAATTATCTCAGAGACAATTGAGATTAGGCATGGAAGGTCCAGTTCATGATATGAAACTCACTACAAAGAGTGGTGAGTGCAGTTAGAGAAATAACTACACTGACAACTAGCATAAAAATGTGAATGAATGAAGGAAGTAGAATTCCTGTCTCAATTACAGGCAAGTGGGTGGAAGGGAGGTTAGAGATTTGGGGCACTGGTGATGGGAATGTTGCACTGGTGAAGGGGGATGTTCTTTATATGCTGAAACCCAACTACAATCATGTTTGTAATCAAATTGTATAAATAAAGATATTAAAATATAAAAATCTAGATGGCATAATTCAAAGCTAAAACAATTTACTTTATAAATTGAAACAATACTAATAGTGCATTATATTTGCATGGCACTTTCTGTAGATTTTGTTTGATAATTAGAAGGTAAATCATAAAAAATATTCTTCATTTACCCTTTAGGAAAAAAAAGACTCTGTAAAGCAGATTCCTGTCCTCACATTCCAAGCTTTGATGATGTGTGTGTTTCTGGAGTTCAGCAATTCCCACTGATTGCTTCTGTGTGTACTTTCTGTCAATTGGTAGAGACAGGTCTTCCCACATCCTTACTAACAGGCCAGATACGTACTCTGGATCTCTCCCTGGTGATGACAGCTAATGTGGTGATGTCTCAAAGGGTGATATGTCCAGGGCATGTATGTGAGGGTTCTGAACCAGGACACAGGAATCCTGCCTTTGAAACTAAACCAAGAGCTACAGTTGCACAATGAAAATGGAGCATATGTGTAGCCGACCAGACACAGCAGCAGCTGCTGTCTTAAACCCAGTAGTGGTCCAGACTTATTCTTTTTTTTTTAAATAATTTTTATTTTGACCAAAGTGAATTACAAATCTTTCACAGTAATATTTAAGGTACATAGTGATATTGAATCAGGGGCATTCCCACCACCAGTGTTGTCCTCCCTCCACACCTGTTCCCAGCATGCATCCCATACCTTCCCACTTTGCACCCTGGCTTGCTAGATTTCTTTGGTATATAACTTGTTGTAGATTGGGTATTTTGATTCTGTTGTCATTGACTTTGAGTTTGGTGTTTAAGTCTGATCATTTTTTAATTTCTACTCAATTTTCTTATGACTGTTTGGTCTTGGTACCATCCATTTTCCCCTCAATTTATGAAACAGAACAAGATGAATCAAAGTTATGTGGTTCTGTTTGAAAAAAAATAGAAGGAAACAAAAGAAAAAAGAAAAGAAAGAAAACAAACAAAAAAACAGGAGAAGTACATCTAGAGGTTATCAATTTAAAAGAAGAAAGGGAAAAAAAAGTAAAACAAAAAATAGTAAGAACAGAAACAAACAAAAAACAAAACAAAACAACAACAACAAAAATCAAACCAAAAACAATAAAATCAGTGACTATAATAAAGCAGCACATCAATAAAGACAACAACCAAACAATAACCATGAGCACAAAATGAAAATAAGAAAAATAATTATGGATTTATTTTTACGGACTTGCACTCAAGATTCAGGGATGCAGGGGATCAAATCTAGGTTGGCACTGTTCTAGGCAAGCACCCTACCTGCTATATTATTGCTCTAGCTCATATATTGTTCCCATCTTAAGCATATGTATCTAAAGTACACAGACCAATACATATGGTTACACTTGCACTTGATTCTGCAATTTTGTTTGCTTCATATAATTTTCTGAAGAAAAAAACCTCGCATCATATCAATAGAAAAACAGGTATGTCTAATTGCTTGTAACTTGATAATTCAAAAATGTTTTGAATTACTAACATATTTTTCATATATTATCAATTATTCTTTCAAAGTTAAAATGTTCAGTTTCAAAGTGTGGTAATAGTATGCATCAAAGCGTAATTGTCAAATAATGAGGAGAAATGGTTGATGAAAGATCAAACCAGAAGTGATATAAAGACAGGGCGGAAGGTCATGGGCACTTTGATGGTGGTATGCATTAACTGTGTACATCAATATAATAAAACTACATACTATTGTAAACTTATTACCTAAACTACAATTTTTAAAAATTCATTTCAATTTCTTGCAGCTTTGAGAGTTTGTACACTGGGCTGGAGTGATAGCAAAGCAGTGGTGTTTGCCTTGCTGAACCAGGACGGACCTTAGTTAGATTCTGGTTGTCCCATATGGTCCCCCTAGCCAGGAGTGATTGCTGAGCACATGGCCAGAGTTAACACCTGAGTGTCACTGGGTGTGGCCCAAACAACAAAGAGAGAAAGAGAGAGAGGGGGAGAGAGAGAGAAGAGAGAGAGGAGAGAGAGAAGAGAGAGAAGAGAGAGGGGAGATAGAGGAGAAATGGGAGAGAGGAGAGAGGGGAGAGAGAGGAGAGAGAGGAAAGAGAGGAGAGAGAGGGAAGAGAGGGGAGAGAGGAGGGAGAGGAAAGAGGCGAGAGAGGGAAGAGAGGGGAGAGAGAGGGGAGAGGTGAGAGAGAGGAGAGAGAGAGGAGAGAGGGGAGAGAAAGAGAAAGAGGAGAGAGAGAGTAGGGAGAGAGAGAGGAGAGAGGGGTGAGAGATGAGAGAGGGGAGAGAAAGGAGAGAGCGAGGGGAGAGAGGGGAGAAGGGAGAGAGATGAGAGAGAGGAGACAGGTGAGAGGGGAGAGGAAGGAGAGAGGGAAGAGAAAGGAGGGAGAGGAGAGAGAGGAGAGAGAGTAGAGAGGGGAGAGAGAGGAGAGAGGGGAGAGAGGGGAGAGAGGGGAGAGAGAAGAGAGGAGAGAGGAGAGAGAGGAGAGAGTGAAGAGAGAGTGGGGAAAGGGGAGAGAGAGAGAGGAGTGAGAGGAGAGAGAGGAGAGAGAGGAGAGAGGGGAGAGAGAGTGGGGAAAGGGAAGAGAGAGGAGAGAGAGGAGTGAGAGGAGAGAGAGGAAAGAGAGGAGAGAGAGGAGAGGAGAGGGGAGAGAGAAGGGAGAGAAAGAGGAGAGAGAGGGAAGAGGGGAGAGAGAGAGGAAAGAGAGAGAAGAGAGGGGAGAGAGGAGAGGAGAGAGGGGAGAGAGGAGAGAGGGGAGAGAGAGTGGGGAAAGGGAAGAGAGAGGAGAGAGAGAGGAGTGAGAGGAGAGAGAGGAAAGAGAGGAGAGAGAGGAGAGGAGAGGGGAGAGAGAAGGGAGAGAAAGAGGAGAGAGAGGGAAGAGGGGAGAGAGAGAGGAAAGAGAGAGAAGAGAGGGGAGAGAGAGGAGAGGAGAGAGGGGAGAGAGGAGAGAGAGGAGAGAGGGGAGAGAAAGAGAAAGAGGAGAGAGGAGAGAGAGGAGAGAGGAGAGAGGAGAGAGAGGAAAGAGGAGAGAGGAGAGAGGGGAGAGAGAGGAGAGATAGGAGAGAGGGGAGAGAGAGGAGAGAGAGGAGAGAGGGGAGAGAAAGGAGAGAGAGGGGAGAGAGAGGGGAGAGGGGAGAGAGATGAGAGAGAGAGGAGAGAGAGGTGAGGTGAGAGAGGAGAGAGAGTATATAGAGAGGAGAGAGAGGAGAGAGAAGAGTGAGGGGAGAGAGAGGAGAGAGAGAGGAGAGATGGGAGAGAGGAGAGATAGGAGAGAGGGGAGAGAGAGAGGAGGGAGAGGGGAGAGGAGAGAGGAGAGAGATAGGGGACAAGGGAGAGAGGGGAGAGAGAGGAGAGGAGAGAGGGGAGAGAGAGAGGAGAGAGGGAATAGAGAAGAGAGAGGGGAGAGAAAGAGGAGAGAGAGGAGAGAGAGAGGAGAGAGGATAGAGGAGAGAGGGGAGAGAGAGAAGAGAGAGGGGAGAGAGAAAGGAGAGAGGGGAGAGAGAGAAGGGGGAGAGAGAGGAGGGGGAGAGAGAGAGGAGAGAGAGGAGAGAGAGTTTGTACTCAATGAAAAGTTGTTCACTTAATAATATGGCTACAGTAAGGACAGCTCCTGGGGAAACAGAGTGGATTTAATAAAGACAATAAAGGCAGCAACTGTGTGTCTGGGTAGGAAATTTCCCTTTTCAATTTCATACTTTAAAGATAACTTGTGACTATAACCCTCTGGCAATTGCTATGGAAATGTTGTACTGGGGTATGAGGCATCTAAAGCTGGAGAACCAGGGAGGTGGAGGAGAAATTTTGCTCAAGAAATGATGAGCCTATCCCCTTTGTGGGGTTGTTGAGGCTTATTTGGCACCTGGATTGTTATTCTTTGTGACCATCCATGATTGAACCAGTGGTTAAAGGTACTAATCTGATTGTATTTATTGAATTCATTTTTCTTTTAAGTTTAAGTATAGTTTTGCCATATAATCTAGCCTATTGCAAGTTCTTACACATTTTTATTTTAATGATATATTCAATTTAGACAAGACTCATAGCTCTGGGAGGAGTCATCTTGGTACATTAGAATTTACCCTGTAATACTGGAGTGATTAACTGTGATGTGTCTCAAGGGTGACAATTTAAGTTGGATGGAAAGAGGTGGCAACCCCAAGAAGGAATTTACCATTTTCTCTCTCATTACTTCTGCCACCTGAAAGTAAGTGAGTAGATCTAGGACTGATAAAATCTTCAGTGAGCCTCATCATGGCATGAATAACAAGTCCTGCCAGCCCCACTAAGTAGTTATCAAGATGAATCACATTCAAATATTTTTTACCCAGCTTGGATTCCACCACATAAATTATCTTCTGTAAGCCTTGGACACGAACTGGAGTGGGATATTGCTATTTGCAGGGAAAGGAAATTCACCTTCCCTTACAGATAAGAATTTCAGGAGGAAACAATAATGAAGTAAAAACAGGTTTATTTGGAGGTACTGAGGAAGAGGAAAGAGAAAGTAAGGGGTGGGAGAGAATAATGTTCTTACTGGCGAGTGCAGGCTTTCGCAAATGTGGGGAAAGCCCCAGTAAATAACTTAGCATGAAAGTATGAAAGTACACATCTCTAGAGAGGGTGCCATCTATCCGGGAAACACAGGAGTGTGGACACATTCTTTGTTCTCTTTGACTTCTGTAGGGTGTCTTCCAACTTAGTCCTTGTGGGTCTTTCTACCTAGGCAAGAATCTGTTGTTAGGGTATCTGCCCAGGAGTAGTTGATTGTCTTCTTTGATATATTTTCCTGGCCTCTGATCCTGTAGGAGTTTGTCTCCTTGATAGGGGGTTCAGTTCTCTGAACCTATACTGGTGCAAAATAAAGGTTTGATCTTAAAAGAAATAACTCCTTCCCAATCCCATCTTTTGTTTTTTTTTTTATATCCCAAGAGCTTGCTTTACATTCCAAAATCTCTCTCCTCTTTTTCTGTCTCTCTCTGTCTCTGTCTCTCTGTCTCTGTCTGTCTCTCTGTCTGTCTCTCTTTGTCTCTCTCTGCCTCTCTCTTTCTCTCTCTGTCTCTGTCTCTCTCTGTCTCTGTCTCTCTCTCTCTGTCTCTCCCCCCACCCGTGTGTCTTTTGGGGCAGGGGGCTGGCTTCCCTAGCAGTATGCCTGCCTGTCTGCCTGTTTCAAATGAAACCTAAATAGTCTCAGGCTCAGGCTCACTCTATCTTTATTACTGATCACCAAAGGCTATGGTGTTGGTTTTAGTTCTAAACATGTCATTTTCCTAATGTTCCCTTTAAAAATTTGTCTGGTGACCATAGTGTGAAAAGGCTGCATCTATTCAATGCCATAGCAACTTCCCTCTTGTTAGGCTCATGTGACAGGCTCTGTTGAATGTTTATACGTGACTAATAGACACTTCTTTTGTAGACTCCAGTAGAAATTGCATTTTGAAAAGGGAGTGATATTGCCATCTCTGCCACCACCTCTGGGACGACTTTTAAAGCTGGAAATAAAAGTACCTGTTACTCTGTTCACATTAGAAGCACCTGTATGAAAAAAGCCATCAAAAAAAAAAAACCCACAAAAACAAATACTTTAATTTTCTACTTTTGTGCAGACACATGTAACTTGCAATCTTATTTTTTACAACTTTCCAAGTAAGACAACATAAAGTCAGCTTCTCACCAATACACATGGTTTGTTTCAGTGCGTTAAATTTCCACTGTGGGAATTCTCTTGTCCATATGTTCATAGATACTTATTCAACCTTCAAGGTTCACATTCAATGTCACTCAATCCCAGTGCCTTCTAAGACCTTTAACCCATGGAAGAATATCTCATTTCCGTTTTCTGAACCTCTACAGAACTTTAATTTTAATTGTTAAAAATCAGCACATTCATTACCTTTTTTATAATATAGAAATTAATATTCATTTTGCTTTTCTCCTATCATTTTGTATTATAGTTACCATGATTAAATATTATGCCATATCATTAGCAAACTGATAAAACTTAAAATTCCCTCAGAGTAGGACCCACAGCTTACATTATTATTTTATTGTTATATCTTCTATGCATTTTTATTCTTCTCTTTATTATAAAAGGAGGATAAAAGTTGTAAAAAATTTTATTATCTTTCTTCAAAGTTCCTAATTATCCAATATTACACTAAAAATCTAGAACACAATCTTTGAACTATATACCATATAGTGGTTATGTATATAGTGGTTACTATATACCATATATAGCATTTTACAAAGAATATAAAATTAATTCCTTTATTATTAATTCCACAGAAGTTCAGATTTAAAATTAATTTTTGATTAAATTTATTAGTATGCATTTTCAAGATTTTTCCTGGTAATTTATTGAAAAAAAGTTTTTGCCAACATCAAGGAAAAATATTTTAAGGCTCATCTTCAGTACAATTACAGGGATTAATTGATTTTAGCTTCCTTGGTGGTTTCCTATGCTTACAAGATCAATTGATCATGCAATAAAAAATCTCTCCTGATAAATCTTACACTTCAAATATTGAAAACTCTAGTTACAACAAAATAAAACGTTTTCTTTTCTATCTACTGTGAAGGTATTTGACTTCCCTAGGTACAGGTCAGCATTTATGTTTTCACGCTTTATAACCACAAATGTCACAGAAAAAGAAAAAACTAAAACTATTCCATTTGAATTCTTCTAGGACTGCATAGTTGAACAAGTTAATATCAGACAGATAAGTAAGAAGAACAAAACAAAAACTTTATAACTTTTATATTAATAAATTTGATGGCTGTAAATTTTAGTAAAATAGGTCATTTATTGTGTGTTGTGGTATTGAGACATGACAAAAAAAAAAAGAATTCCCTTATGTTTGATAAAGAGAACATACTCAGTAATAGAAATCCATCTGAGTGATTAGCTCCACTTCAGACACATAATACATTATTATTGCTCATAAAAAGAATTACTGGCTACTAAAATTTGCTTTTCTTAGAAGGAAATGGACAAAGCACTGAAACAAGGAAAATGATTTTTAGTCTCTAGAAGCTTCATGCTCTTAAAATAATCTGCACTGCTATAATCACAGACCCCTATAACCCACCTATGAGGTCCAAAATGCTTACTGTCTGAAGATCAATAAGCACTCTTTGGATCTTAGAATATTGTCTTAAATAAGTAATAAAATAGGCCTCCTCTCATCTAGTTGAGAAAAATTTTATCTGATCATTTTGGGGAGATGTATTATAAATAGACTACAAAGTTTCTGCTTTAAACAGGAAATCACACCAAATATCTCATCATTTAGTTTTGCAGGTTTTCTCCATATAGAATAGTAGTATGACCATTAGTCCAGCCCCAGATATTGTGCTTAAACTTATATAAAATGGTAAGCATAAGAAAACCCTCCTCAGATATTACAAAATTGCCATGGTCATTGTCTCTATATAAAATTGGGAGATACAGCTTTGAAAACGCAATAGAAATTTTACATTAATTTTCTTTTTTTTTTTTTTTTGTGGTTTTTGGGTCACACCCGGCAGTGCTCAGGGGTTACTCCTGGCTCCATGCTCAGAAATTGCTCCTGGCAGGCACAGGGGACCATATGGGACGCCGGGATTCGAACCGATGACCTTCTGCATGAAAGGCAAACACCTTACCTCCATGCTATCTCTCCGGCCCCAATTTTCTAATCATTTATTTTTTGTGAAAGTGAGTTTGATACTTAACCCAATGACTTTTTTGTTAATCTACAAATATTTAATTACAAAGTTTTCTTTGATATCTCTTTATAATTGTTCTTTTCCATTTAATTTTAATTTATACACAAACATTTATAAGGAACTAAAGAGATAGTACAGGATAGGGTGTATGACTTGCACATTTGATCCAGGTTTATTCCTCATAAACTCTTTTGGTCTCTTGAACACAGCTAGGAGTGTACTTTTAGTGCAGAGGGATGTGAAAGTCCTGATCATTGCTGGATGTCATCTCTAACACAAATTAAAATAATTAATAAATAAAAGTAGCATATAAGACACTAATCATAAAGCAGAAATAAAGGTGAAAATGAAGATATCCATTATGGGATAAGATATTACAGCCAAGCACAAGAGCAGTATATATCATCCAACAATTACATTTTAGCCAAGGGGAGGCATTCAGGGGTCCTCAAACTTTTTAAACAGGGGGCCAGTTCACTGTCCCTCAGACCATTGGAGGGTCTGACTATAGTAAAAACAAAACTTATGAACGAATTCTTATGCACACTGCATATATCTTATTTTGCAATGAAGAAACAAAACAGATACAAATACAATATGTGGCCCGTGGGCCATAGTTTGAGGACCACTGGATCATATCAAATTCAACTAGTTGTTGCAAGAGAAAAATTATTCCAAGTGAAAAAGTAGGGTGCTTTGTAAGGTTTTCTCCTCGACTGATTATCTATGTATCCCCAAAGAGCTCCCATAATGGGAAGTTGATTCCCATTCCCCTGTCCCCTAGGATGGGAAAGCGATCCTGGTAATATTTATCCGCGACAAATAATCCAGAGACAGGAGGGTAAAAAGGCAAGAAGGTCGGACTCAGAATCCTTTGTCAGCCTGCTAGCAGCTCCAAAAGCCCAGAGCCTGCCAGCTAGCTGCCCAAAAGACCATGAGCACCTCGCTCATCAACTATTTATTAGGCTCTTAACAGCGCTCCCAACTGCGAGTGGGACAACAGGCAGAGATAAGGATATTATAGACAAATATAGTAAAGGCCTCCATATGTAACAGTAGGGTCTATAAAGAAAGTCATAAAATGAATTTATAGTTGAGAGAAAACAAGTAGAAATTAGGACTAAATGTCTTGAAAACATTTTTACATATCGTTGTGTTATCAGAGTTAGAACTCAGAGCCTCATATATGGTAGACATTTATAACTACTTGTTATAAGGAACATATATATGTTATATAAGTTATAACTACCTGTTGTAAGTCTTGAATTTATTTTTGTATCTTTTGTAATCAAAGATAAAATAATCACCTTATTAATCTATGGATCTAAATACATAGAGAACTTTGATGAAAAATATCACCGGGCATTAAAAAAGCAGCATTATAAACATTTTTACTCAATTTTTTTTCAATTATAGGATTTTTTTAAATTTATTTAAACACCTTAATTACATACATGATTGTGTTTGGGTTTCAGTCATGTAAAGAACACCCCCCATCACCAGTGCAACATTCCCATCACCAATGTCCCAAGTCTCCCTTCGCCCCACCCGACCCCCGCCTGTACTCTAGACAGGCTCTCCATTTTCCTCATACATTCTCATTATTAGGACAGTTCAAAATGTAGTTATTTCCCTAACTAAACTCATCACTCTTTGTGGTGAGCTTCCTGAGGTGAGCTGGAACTTCCAGCTCTTTTCTCTTTTGTGTCTGAAAATTATTATTACAAGGGTGTCTTTCATTTTTCTAATTACAGCTCTTTTGACAGGAAAAAATGTTTTTTTATAATTTATCTTTTCTAACTTTTTCTTACCATTCACTATGGAATGGCTACATTAATATGCAATTAAATATAAAGAAAGTGGTGAAACCAGAGAGGTATATTTAAAGACATAGAAAAATCTTCTTTACATTTTACACATTGATACTATACATTGATACACTATAATACTATAGTCCTTTCTTTTATAAAGTAACAATATATGCCAAAATGTTGATTCAGTGTTGATTATAAAAAATACCTAAAATGTTGCCTAAGAAAATTATTGATTTTAAAGATCCCCAAATAATAATTTGGGGTGATATTTTGTCAGGTTGTGGTGAGAAACTTTCAGGGTAAGTATTATCTAAAACAAAACTTAAAATTCACTCTTTTGGACAAGTATAATGGTCAGTAATAAAACATTTCAGAACTTTTAAATAATTAATAGATGTGCCGGATTAGGAAAGAAAACAAGATGATTTTTAGGCAGTTAATATTTGGACTATATTGGCAGACTAACAAGTGAATTTCTTGAGTTTGGATTTGGATTGGTATACTTTACCTAATTGTTCAGTTCTATAATGATATTGAATGTAATTTCATTCTGTAGAAAGCTATTTTAACTTTAGAAATTTTTATAAAATAAAATATCTATTTATCTTTCTTTTCTAGGCTTGTATTCCAAGCTTTCTAAATAAATCTTTTTTATACTAAAAGTCAACGAAATAGATGTAAGCTTCTCAGGTGATTTTTGTTCTTTATAAAGAAAGCACAGTGCAATGTTTCCTTAGGGATTATAACGGATTTTTGTCTAGTCATTGATCAGCTGTCTCAAACATTTCAGCAGGGAAAGAAGCCTCAGTGAAAAGAATCATCAGTACTGATAAGTCCCTTATGTTCAGCAAGGAAAAAATTATTATTTGCAGTTTGTAACTTCCCATCATGTGTATTGAGCATCTGAGCAATGAAGTGAATCAAATATCTACACTCAGCATGCTTGCCACAAGGCATGTGTAATCCTTTAGGGCATATGACAGTGAAAGTTTAAAATGGAATCCCAGAGCTTTCCAAATAAACAACTACCTGCCAATCTTCTCAAAAATGGTAAAATATATCCCATGGTGATACACTTAGACTACATTTCCAAACTAATTTTACAAAAACCAGTCTACCTTTGCAGACATATTAGCGACATGTTTATATTTATAAAACCTGTCTACAATTAGAAATTGTAGTCATCTATATTAAAAGAAAACAATGGTGACTGATAGAGATGGTTATCTTTAATAGGATTGTGTCTTTTGTATTTATGTTTAAGTTTTATTTTTTTAAATCACTTTTGTTGATATACTAGGATATACAATATTCTTAGTGTTTTTAATTCCAAAACTAGACCCATCACCAGAGACTGTTTCCTTCCACTAGTTTCCCAAAAACCTTGCTCAATGGCCTAACCCCCAGATAAATTCAGCTTTATAGACAAAAATCTTCAATTCAGCTTATTCTTTAAGACAATTTTCTTCCTTAAACTTGTATCTCACTTTTTTCCTATGAATTTGCTTTAACCATTCTGGTGACACCTGTGATCACTCTTGAACATGTACTTTTTCTCTTTGTCTTAACTTCCTATTTTTATAAGTGTCATTCTTTAAAATATACCTACTTCACTAAAAAACAAATTAAAAAACCTTTAGTTGCAATATTTCATTTTTCTTTTTCTTTTCTTTTTTTATTTTTTGGTTTTTGGGCCACAGACAGTGACGCTCAGAGGTTACTCCTGGCTATGTATGGGCTCAGATATCACTCCTGGCTTAGGGGACCATATGTGACCCCGGGGATCAAACCGAAATCCATCCTGCGTCAGTGATGTGCAAGGCAAACTCCCGACCAGTGTGCTAGCGCTCCGACCCCAAGTGTAAAGTATTTCTGTATGCCCTTATATTATACATATATATATTTATATGTATATATGTATTTATATTTATATGTATATATTCTATATATTTTATATATATTAAATATATATATTCTATATGTTTTTATATGGAAGGTGGTTGTTCCAAAGCTGGTTATATTCAAGTCAGGGATTACTCCTGTTTTCACGCGCTGGGGTCACATGGGCACTTAAGGGACTACCGTTTTTTCCTGCATATAAGATGACCAGGCGTATAGACGACCCCCTAATTTTGCAGTTAAAACATAGGTTTAGGCCTATATTCGCTGTATCAGACAGAACGTTCCTGTGCTGCAACTGTATGTACCACAGTGAGCCAATCACAACAAGCAAAGATTCAAAGGTTGTACTGTAATAGACTTCCTCTCTGACTCTGACAAATCTGAGCAGGCTTTTTACAGTGTAGATTCGGGTATAGAACATTGTCTAGTTTGCATGCATAAAAAGCCTGTTTGGATTGGCTGAATTAGAGAGGCAATCTGAGCAGCCTTGCAGTGATTGGTGCAGGATTGAGTTGGAAAATTCGTTTTGTGGCAATATTCAGACAAATTTCGTTTAGTGGCATATTGAAACATTTTTCAGGATATACTCGTATAAGAAGACCCCGGATTTTCGGTTGACTTTTTTTTCTTTCAAAAGTTGTCTTATATGCTAGAAAATACGGTATATGTGATACCTGGAATTGAACTTGGTCAGAAGCATTTAAGTCAAACACCTTATCCCTACTCAATCTCTTGGATTCACTGTTTTTCTTTGTTTATATTTTTAGATTCTTTTTTGTTTTAGAAATTATATAATAAATCATATGATATATTTTATTATATACTAAGTTATATATTATTATATAATAAATTATCTATATATTATCTTTTATACCTATTACCCTTTAAGACCTTAATTTTAATTTAACTTTGATGTCTTTTTATACTCTGAAATGTCAATTTTATATGTTACTTATCTGACATATACAACAATAAACTACATTTCTTTAATTTCCGTTCTTTCCCTTTTTTCCAATCTTTCCCTTCTTTTTTCCATACCATTATTATATATAATATTTATTTAGTTTTAGCTTGTTTCACTGCTTTGTTTTATTTTTAAATTGTTATTAAATATAATAATCATTACCCATCTATCTTGATTGCATTTCATGGCTATATTAACTGTGTTATATTTCAAAGTAATACATTAGGTATACAATAGCCTCTAGGATTTTGCACACCTAAAACTATTTCAATGGACTTAATATTATAAACAGCATAGATATACATAACAACCTTAGTTAATTTTTCTTACTAAATATTTAAAAATGTGACTTTATTATTATTTTGCTTTTTTCTCTTGAGAGAAATAACTAATAGCATTCTGATTATAATTATTTTGATTGTTTTCTTTTGGAAAGTTATCATTTTCCCATTAGTGAAGTGTTTAATTATTTCTGAGTCATTTATTTTGGAATAGTTTCCCAGTTAAAAATTGTCTCAAAATGTAGATTTGTTGTCATTTATTGCCAGGTACTTAAATGTACAGATTTAAATAGTTATGTCTGTTTCTCTTTTTACTATAGCTGATATGGAACTACCAGTTCCTGGTCTTGTGTTAGATTGTAATACTTAATGCTATAATTTCTTTTTGGAGTAATTTTTTTGGCATGTTTGGTTTCACTCTCTTTTTTACATAGAATTTATTCTTCTTTTTTTCTTACACACAGTAATAAGTTAGATATACAACTGTGTGTGAACTGTTACCGTTGAACAAATTGCTAAATTAACTCTTATTTCTTTACTTACAAGCAGTTACACAGTCTGTGTCGAAATAATATCTATATGGCCAAATGTAAATGTATTTTTGTTCCTTGCATACATGTATTGTTTATGCCATTGTTGATCTTGTGTACGATGTTTTTGTTTTGCCTTTTTGGCTGGGAAATGTATTTAAGAACTCATATTTGGAAGTCAGCAAAATTATCTATACATGAACATTTATCCAAGGAATGTTTTAAGCAAAATATCATAATAGTTTTAAGAATTCTATTTTTAAAACATTTCTGGGGAAGATAATGTATATAGAAATATAATCATAGATAAATAAGAAAGATAGTTACAAGTGCCATAATCTTGCTTTCTTTTTTGAGGGTGAGGGCTTTTCAAAGTATCACATTAAAATATACTTTTATTATATATAAAATAACCAAGGTATAGATCTCATCAGTGTTGTCTTTAATACTTTAAATAAGGAGGCAAAGATAACAACAAAAAGAATGGGTTAACCATACCAAATGAAAGAGGTTTTGCATGGCAAAAGTACAGCTAAAAAAAAAACAGATGCTCCACTGAAAAGAAGGAAATATTTGTGTATGATATATACACAATGTATACTAATATATATGCAATTGTATATATATAAAGAACTCATTGCATAAAAACAAAACCAATAATTCCTTCAGAAAATCTAAAGAAGAGCTACTTATTTTATATTTATACTTAGAGTAGAATGTTAGTCAACTAGAGATAACACATTGTTATTTAGACTAAATAAAATTATTTGTTGCCCCTTCAAGGAAAATCAGAGACTTTAGGATTATTACGAGTATTACAATGCCTTATTATCTTGGGTGAACTTGTACTAACCCAAGATAACAGAAACAACAGCATCGTCTTTCATTTTATACCTATATGGAATACAAAGAAACTCATTCATGAATATTCAAACCTGCTTTCCTTTTTTGTGGAATAGAATAGGGCACTATACTGGGGAAAGAGAAGCAGACTGAACTTGAAGGGTTATGTTTATCAATTGCACTGGGAATAGTTCACACATTTCTAGATGCCTTGAATCATCTATGAAGTGCTATTGGTTGTAATGTTCTGTACTAATAAATATTAAAAAGAAATTGGTAGTTATGTGTGACATAATAACTTGAAGGTTAGGTTTATAAAACCGAAATATTATTTACTATTTCTAAGCATTGGGTGCTAAAGATGGATGAGTTCAGATTATTATCACGTATGAAACAAAATGCAATTCTGCAATGAAAAGTAAAAAAAGGGCAGATTATGTATTTGGCAAACAAAACACATTTTTGAAAAACAAAAGATACACATGTATACTCAGTAAATCCTTATTATAATGCTATAACAGCTTATTAAATGAATAAGAGCTATTCAATAAAATACAAAATTACAAAATAAAAAATTGAATTTAATAATTTAAATTAATAATTTAAATATTAAATTTAAATTAAAAAATTTAAAAAGGACATCTACCTGATGGCAAAATTTTAAGCATAGAATATATAGTTGATTTCTAAAGAACAATGTAACTCATTGTAAGCTGAATTTAAACTAGGAGTTTAATATTGTTGAGTGTCCTCAATCACCACTTCCTTGCACTTTGGGAAAATAAATCAGAAAGGAGGTGGGTGGGAACAGATGCGACTTAAGTATAATTCCACTTGGTTTATTTTAAGATGTAAATCTTCAATCTGAATTCATGATTAATTTTTTGTTCAAATGGTGTGATATTGTTGTAGTTGAGAAACAGAAGTTTGGCCAACAAATGCTCATAGCAAACTATATATTCTTTTAAATATGCTATTAGATAAGTAGCTTTTGATAAATTACCCAGCTTTGCTAAGCCTCATGTTATTTTACTTTAAATGAAAATTCACCTAAATTATTTTCTTACCTTATTGTCATAATAATTTTAAAAGGACCTATTTTACTAAGTTTATTTAAAAGATTTATTATGTATTTTGTATTATGTATTTAAAAGACTATTTAAAAGACATATACATATTAGAATTTTTAGTGTGTTTTATCTTAGATCTAAATGTATTAAGGTAAAATTTAAGGGTCAAATTATTTCAAATACCCTAAATGTAATCTCTACATTATTCCTACATAACTAAACATTGGGAAAAGTCATTTCTTTTTATTTGTGTGTTATGAAGTAAAAAAGCTAATTAGGTTCTAGCCATTAATACAAACTAATAATTTACAAAAATTGATATAGTTTATAATTAAATTAAAATGTAATTAAGTTTTTTAAAGCTTAAGAAATATGTCTTGAGTTAGAGTGATAGTTTAGCAGGTAGGGCATTTTGCACACAATGAGCCATGTTTCATCCCCACCACCACAATATGGTCTCACAATCTGGCCAGGGGTGATCCAAGTACAGAACCAGGAGTCATCCCTGTATACCATAAAACATGGCTCCAAAACTAATAATCTAACAAATAAGAAATAATTTCAGTTATGTGTGTATACATTTTATATATGTTCTATTTTGAAATATAGAAGGTATATTAACGTGGGCAAGAGATTAAAGAGTTTATATGAGTAAATTTATTAAATATTAAAGATATTTAAATTAATCACTATAATCTTGAAAAATATAGTTACTTACAGCAGTATTAGTACAGATAACCAGATGTCAAAGAGAACAAGGACTAGAATATCAACTGAATGGAATTATATGTATCTGACTACTATCATATGTATCATATATATCAAACATGACTGATTTGGACTTTGTATATGTTTACAAAAGAGACGCACTTGGATTAGTAGAAAGAGGAGACTTTAATCACATTTAATACCAGTTATCATTTATATGACAGCCTATCATTGAAGGGCTGCAAAAAGAGTAAGAAGTTACAATTAATTTAATAATATAAAGTAAAATTCATTTTAGTTTGCATTTTCTTATTTAAGGGTAGGAAAAAGTATTTAGAAATTCAATAGATCAATGTAAATTGTTTCATACATTCATACATATTAGATTTAGAGATATAAGATCTTTACAGAGGAGTATATTTTTCCCAATGTGTGCATATAGTTAAACATTTGGCATATAACTATTTATTTTTCAGCTATTTGATATCTGGATTTCAGGAGCTATCATCTCTGGATCACTAAACACAACTGAAACACTGTTCAGCTCAAATATTTTTTTAAGCTATTTTTGCTGGAATTGCCTTTCTTTCATATTCCTCTTTTTGCTTTTGGTCCAAACCCAGAAGTGCTAGGAATTACTCCTAGCTTTGTTTTCAGTCATTCCTGATGTTGCATGAGGAATAATATTCTGTACTGACTTTCAAACTAGGACCTGCTATGAGCAACACAAGTGTCTTATATACTGGACTACTACCTCTCAGGTCCTGAATTCCCCATTGAAGTCATTAAGTTATATTATTACATGGGGCATAAATTTTAATCTATATGTTTCTTTCTTTGAAAAATATATTTTATTTTGATAGTTTTACATTTTTTCTTTGTTTTTGTTTTTGTTTTTGGATCACACCCAGCAGTGCTCAGGGTTACTCCTGGCTCTATGCTCAGAAATCGCTCCTGGCAGGCTCATAGGACCATATGGGATGCTGGTACTCGAATCACTATCCTTCTGCATGCAAGGCAAACACCTTACCTCCATGCTATCTTTCCGGCCTCATTTTTCTTTTTTCAATCCCCAGTCTGATAGCTTATATGAAAATTTAATTTCAATATTTATTTAGTCTCTTGCCCACAAATAAGCTTAGGTTGTACATAAATTTTTAGAGTTAATATACAATACAAAAGTGTAATAGAGAACATAGGGTAATGATTCTAATTTTTAATTAAATAAATTAACTTACACATGAACCATATGATAAACTAAACTTTAAGATATTAAGCAAGCTACAGTGAAAAGTTTATTTTATTCCAAAATCATTGTTTTACAGCTGGTAACATGAAAGAAAGTATTACTAAACTTAGCACATTGGCATAAAAATAAAAATGCAATCTGTAGATTAAAATAGATCTAACTAGGGAGCTTTGTGTATATTTTTATGATGCTGGAAATAAGTGGTGTTTTATGCTTCAAGTTACATTGTGTAACATGTTTCAGATTTTTGAGGTGCCCTTGTGTTTTATTTTTACAGGTTCTATTCATTCAATTTAGCCTGAATACTTAATTTTTGTCATATTCATTTATGTATATATTTATATTAAGTTATGTTTTTATTTTTGTGGTCATATAAGTATGATATAAATACATGTATATGAAAGAGGTTATTTATGGATGTAAACTGTTAGAAATATGTATATTTATGCATGCATGATAACAAACATCTTTTCCCAAGATGAATGACAGATACATTTACAAAAAAAGAGACTCGGTAGAATTAAAATTCTTGCTGTCTATAATTAGCCAATTTCTATTTAATTTTCTTAAGATTACATACAAACTAAAGCACTGCAAATTTTTGAAGAGTGACAAATATACCTATTTTCTTTTATAAATTACAATAGCTTCTATTTAAACTCTTAGGTACAAATACTGCATATGTTCATATAAAGTGAAAAATGTTATACATATATATATATATGCCAGTATTGTACTTTAAACTGTGAGGGAATTTTTGTTTATCTAGGTTTTCAAGTCATAATATACTTATCCTTATTTTGGTTGTTTTATGTTGGCAATATCAAATCATCATATGCTTGTCCTATTTTGGTAGTTACATACAAAATATATTTTGGTTAATAAAAAATATAACAAAATTTTAAACATATAAATTCTTAGTGCATTGTTTTTATAATTTAATATAAAATATTTTATTATGTAGCAAATAATACCTGTGGTATACCTGTCATAAAATAATATGCTGTTCAAGTCACAGATTTGCACTATAATAAAGTCAAAGATTCTAGTGCACAACTATGAATGATTGGAAACTAGATTATGTGTTAACCTATCAAAGTTATAATATTTTATAATATGAATAATTTTTATTTTATAATGTTATCTTTATATAGGCACCTTGATTACAACATGCTTGTAGCTGGCTTTCAGTCATAAAAAAGAACATATCCCTTCTTCAGTTCAACATTCCCATCACCAATGTCCCCAATCTTCCTCCCACCCCCACTTGTACACAAGATAGGCATTCTATTTATCTCACTCATTGACACTGTCACCACAGTTATCAGTGTAGTTATTTCTCAAACAGCACTCACCACTTTTTGTGGTGAGCTTTATACCATGGGCTGACCCTTTCAGACCTCATCTCTACTGTCTCTAGGCATTATTACAATAATGTCTTTTTTTTTTAAACTCATAGATGAGTGAGATTATTCTGTGTCTATCTCTCTCCCTCTGACTTATTTCACTCAGCATAATACATTCTATGTACAACCATGTATAGGAAAATTTTATGACCATCTATCCTGACAGCGGTATAATATTCCATTGTGTATATGCACTACAGTTTCTTTAGCCATACATCTATTGAAGGGCATCTTGGTTGCTTTTAGAGTCTGGCTATTGTAAATAGTGCTGCAATGAATATAAGTTTAAGGAAGGTATTTTTGAATTGTATTTTTTTGTTTCTAGAGCGTATCCATAGGAGAGCTGGATCATATGGGAGCTCAATTTTTAGTTTTTTGAGGAATCTCCATATTGTTTTCCATAAAAGCTGGACTATACATGGATGTACACAGAATCTATTATGCTGAGTGAAATAAGTCAGAGAGAGAGAGAAAAACGCAGAATGGTCTCACTCATCTATGAGTTTTAAGAAAAATGAAAGACATTCTTGCAATAATAATTTTCAGACACAAAAGAGAAAAGAACTGGAAGTTCCAGCTCACCTCAGGAAACTCACAACAAAGAGTGATGAGTTTAGTTAGAGAAATAACTACATTTTGAACTGTCCTAATAATGAGAATGTATGAGAGAAATGTTTAGAGTACAAGCGGGGGTCGGGTGGGGAGGAGGGAGATTTGGGACATTGGTGATGGGAATGTTGCACTGGTGATGGGGGGTGTTCTTTACATGACTGAAACCCAAACACAATCATGTATGTAATCAAGGTGTTTAAATAAAATATATATTAAAAATAATTTTGTAATAATAAATAAAATAATTTATTGTCATAAAAAAAAGCTGGACTAGCTGACATTACCACCAGCAGAGAATGAGAGTTACTTTCTCTTCACATCCCTGCCAGCACTTAATGTTTTTGTTCTTTGTGGTGTGTGCCTGTCTCTGTGGCATGAGATGGTACCTCACTGTTGTTTTGATTTGCATCTCCCTGATAATTAGTAATGTGGAGCATTTTTTCATGTGCCTTTTAGCCATTTGTAGTTCTTTGAGGGGTTGTCTGAATTTTTTCTTCTCCAATTTTTATGGGGTTAGATGTTTTATTTTTACTTGTTAAGTTCTGTCAGTACCTTGTATATTTTTTATATTAGCCCCTTATCTCATGAGTATTGAGTGAATAGTTTCTCACATTCTGTGGGTGGGTTTTGTATCCTAGGCACTATTTCCTTTAAGGTGCAGAAGCTTCTCAGCTTAATGCAGCCTCATTTGTTTATCTTTAAAGAGTGCTGTTTTCTTCTTGAGATTCCTTTAGTCTCAATGTCATGGAGTGTTTTTACCTTGGTGTTTTTCTATATAACTTATGTTTTCATGTCTGATATCAAGGTCTTTAATCCATTTGCATTTGACCTTTGTGCATGGTGTTAGATGAAGGTCTGAATTCGCTTTTTGCAAGTGGCTGACCAGTTTTGCCAACACTACTTGTTGAAGAGGCTTTCCTTGCTCCATTTTGCATTTATTGCCCCTATATAAAAGATTAGTTGATTATATGTCTGGGGAATATTCACTGAATACTCAAGTCTATTCCACTGATCTGGGGGTCTATCTTTATTCCAATATCATGGTGTTTTAATGACTATAGCTTTTTAATACAACTTAAAGTTGGGGGAAGTATTATCTCCCATATTCCTTTTCCCAAAGGTTGGTCTAGCTATTTGTGGTTGTTTATTGTTCCAAAAGAATTTTAGGAGAGTTTGATCCACTTCTTTGAAGAATGTCATGGGTATCTTTAGATGGATTGCACTAAATCTATACAATGCTTTGGGGAGCATTTCCATTTTAATGATGTTAATCCTATCAATTCATGAGCAGGGTTTGTGTCTCCATTTCATGTGTTCTTTTTTATTTCTTGAAGCAGTGTTTTGTAGTTTTCTTTGTATAGATCTTTCACCTCTTTAGTTAATTTGACTCCAAATTATTTGAGTTTGTGTGACACTAATGAGGATTGGATTGCATTTTTTAATGTCTATTTCTTCTCTATCATTATTGGTGTACAAGAAGGCCATTGATTTTTGTGTGTTTATTTTGTAGCCTGCCAGTTTAGAATCCTCAGGGTTTTCTAAATATAGTATCATGTCATATGCAAACAGTGAGAGCTTGATTTTCTTCCTTTTCTATCTGGATGCCCTTGATATCTTTTTCTTGTTTAATTGCTATGGCAAGAACTTCTAGCATTATATTGAATAGGAGTGGTGAGAGAGGGCAGCCTTGTCTTGTACCAGATTTTAGAGGAAAGCATTTTAGTTTATATCCATTGAGAATAATATTTTCCATTGCCTTGTGGTAGATAGTCTTGACGATATTGAGAAAAGTTCCTTCCATTCCCATCTCAATGAGTGTTTTTATCAAGCATGGGTGTTGGACCTTATTGAATGCTTTTTATGCATCTATTGATAAGATCATATGTTTTTATTTTTATTTTGTTGATATGGTGTATTATGTTGTTTGATTTATGTATATTCAACCATCCTTGCTTTTCTGGAATAAACCTAATTGGTCATGGTGTATGGCATTCTTGATGAGGCATTAGGTCCTATTTGCCAGAATTTTGTTGAGGATTTTTGCATCTGAATTCATCAGAGATCTTGGTCTATAATTTTCTTTTTCAGCAGCATCTCTGCCTAGTTTTTGTATCAAGATTATATTAGCTTTATAAAAACATTTTGGGAGCATTTCTGATTTTTAGTTTCATGAAAGAGCCTCAAAAGAATTGGTAGTACTTCCTCTTGAAAGGTTTGAAAAATTTGTTAATGAGTCCATCTGGGCCTGGAATTTTGTCTTGGGGAAGAATTTTGATTATCATTTTTATTTCCTCAGTAATGATGGATCTGTTTAGATATGATATATCATCATGGTTTAATCATGGAAGATTATAAGAGTCCAGGAATTTATACATTTCTTCCAGGTTCTCATGTTTCATGGCATAATGTTTCTCAAAGTAGTCTCTCATTACCCTTTGAATCTCTGCAGAATCTGTAGTGATCTCCCCTATATGAATAGTTTTATAAAATTCAAGGAGGATAGATTCTATAATTTTTCAAAAAAATAAACTTTTTTGCACAAAAGTTGCAAAAGACAATAGAGTTGCTAGAGAAAAAAATGTCAGCATAGTTAAAGGCTTTAAGAGAGGTTTGAGATTCAAATATTCTTCTAATGCTTCTTCCAGGCTTTCTGTATTAGAGCTCTCAGAAAAAGTTGCAGACAAAAAATTTACATATTAAAAAATAGTTGGGGGCTGCAAAAATAGTATAGGAGTTAAATCATGTACCTTACATGTAGTCAACATTGATTCAATTCCTGGTATGATATGACTCAGAGGATGCCTCTGAGCACTGCTGGAGTAGGCTGTTCATTCCTTAGAACCAGAAAGCCTGACACACAGCAATGATTCTTGTTTTATAAACAGAACATAAAGGCACAGACTTCCAAGAATTTCTGGACAGGTCCCAGAGCCTTCTGAATGCCACTGGATTTCTCTACCCAAGAAAATCATTGAATATTGTTTTATCTAAGATTCAATGAAGAAGAGAGGAAGACATTTAGTAAGATTTTTGTCAAGAGAGGATACAAAAAAAATAAGTGAACCTTTTCGTTGCTAAATACACTTAAATTGAAGAATAGAAACATTAAATGAAGAGTTTCTGACACTGGTGATATCGCTCATAAAAAACTGCTGAAATATTCTAGGGCTGACTGAAGTAGGGTTGGGAAATATATTTGACCTGTTTACTTAAAGATTTTCAGGGGAAATTTGATGAATTTTTATGGTAATAGGATGTTGCTCCAAAGTTTAGGAACCTTTGATTTAAAACAACTTTAAATAATATACATCAGTTTGTGCATAATATCATATTGAACCCATATATATTTGATCACAGTTAGGTACAAACTGTAATCTGGCTACCAAAGCATTTCTAAAAAATTACGTGTAAATTAAATCTTTATAAATGAAGATTACCACAGCAACTTAATATTATAGGAGAAATAAGTGAATACAGATTCTTTGTCTTTTCCTTTGACCTTTTATTTATCATTAATAGATTTTTAATACTGTCTTTAGTTTTTCTAGTTTCTAGTTTTTAAACTTCCAGTGTAAAATATTTATATGTATAATCATTGTAATGCATCAGAACAAGTAAAATTTTCATGTTTCAGCCAGTAAATTCTTTATTCAATAGAAAATTTTAAAATGTTCATAATTGCCCTTGTGAAAATGTCATAAAATTGCTTAACCAAGATAAAGATTTTAAGAATTTATTTAATGTTATATTTATGAAAAATTACTTATTAACATATATTTTTTAAAAATCTGGTAAACTGCTAACACCTGCATACAACTATAAAGACAAAAGTATATTATTTATGTGTTAGTAACTTTAAAAGAAATTGATAGCATAAATTAAAAAATACAAAAAAATTTGAGAGCTGTAAAGATAGTTTGTAAGACTATCTGGAATAGAACCCTGAGAAGTAGTGTACAGGGTAGGATGCTTATGCTCCTTGCATATAGCTGGCCAGCTTTCTATCCTCAGCATCCCTGAACTTGCTAAGAATGATCAAGGAGTACAGAATCAGAATAAACCTGAGGACAGCCAGATTTGGCCCAACAAACAAAACAAAACAAAACAAAACAAAACAAAACAAGAAAAATAGAGTGTGTGCTGTTCATGCAGAAACCCAAATTTTATCCTTATCAACAATGGTCTCTAAATATTTCTAGAATTAACCCCTAAACAAAGCTGGGAAGAGCTTCCTTGATCACTTGGTGTGGCCCCAAAACCAAAGCCTCAAAATAAAAATGTCAATAGCAATCTAATAAAATATTCTATGTAAAAATATTAAGTATTTAAGGACAATTAAAAATGTTATCAATTTTTTCTAGGAATATATCTCCATGATAAAGCATTTTGTTTGCAATTTTGAGGACCTAAGTTAATCTTATGCACCATCATAGGTAACAATACTACATATATTAAAATTTTGTAAAGATTTATTTAAGTCTATTGTTTAAATTGATTTGTTTATTAAATAAACTATATTTTAAAAGGTATTTTTGCTTTCCTTTATTATTTGCTTTATAATTCCTGCCTTGAATTTGAATGGACACGCAAAGAACCGAATCTTTTTTAAGAAAACTTATTTTTTATTTATTTTTTTCTTCAGTACCACTGATGAAACTCAGAGCCACTTAAATTTATGCATGTAAAATGCGCTTTACCAATGAGCTTAATTGAAATATTTAAAGGAAAATAGTATATATAGTAATATTTATAGATTATATATAGTAGGTATATATAATATATACATATATATATATATACACTTTGAGAGTATTTAGGAAAAGAAATGGAAAAATAAAGAATGCAAATAAACCAAAAGCAAAGCAATAGGTGACACTTTTGTAATCAAGGTCTATTTATCTAAAGTATCAAATCTTTTAATAAACTTGGTACAGTATTATCAATTTGGTCTATATAGTCAGAATAATTGATTACGAAATTATGAAAGTCTACATAAGATACAAGAATATTAAAATTGTCAAGACCCAGTACCAAATTTTGTGTTCACCTCCACCAGGTGTGCAATACCGACTCCTGAGCATTGCCTGACTGGCCCTATATATGGTTACAACACCTGGGGGCCTAAGGAGTACTATACCCTCATTGAACTATGTCTACATCCAACTGCCTAAGTATTGCTAGGATGGCTGCCAGGGCCTCCTGTGAATAATTTGAGAATTCTCCATCCTGATTTCACCAAAAGGAAAACAAAAAAGTCATTTTATACCTTTGAAAAACTCCTACAAGACATCTTACTAATATTTTATTAGTAAATGAAGAAATGAGCATTTTACAATTCTTTTCTATTAAAAATAAATCTAGCTGACATTAATGAATAGGATATCATCAGTTTGCAAATCCTACTTTAAAAAGGGTTTAAGAACAATCAGAAAGTAAACAAGACTCTGCACCGACAATTTGTGAAACTCTTCCTCAAAAGCAGCAAAGAAAATACGGATGTAATATCAGCAGATTTCATTTCCTTTCTACCAGAACTTCTCACTACCAATTTACAAGATATACAGTGGACAGATGTAAGTGAAAACACACTTATGAAAACACAGTCTTCAAATGGATAAGAATTCTTTAAAATTCAGTTACTGTGAAAATAAACTGCAAGGGAAAATAGGGGCAAGTGGAGAATAGCTTATGTGGTAAATCAGTTGCAACGTATATGGTCCTAATTTGGACAGCATTCAAACCAATTCTTTAAATTTGGTTTTATTGTAACAATTTTATTTATTTATTTTTAAATTGTTAAAAACTAATAGTCAGTGAGTGCTAGGGAAATGATTCAGAGGTCTTTGCTACCAAAGTATCTTGGGATGAGTTACTTTTTTTAATTGTAGTTTAGTTGTTTTATATGTAGAAGGATTTTCATAGATTAAAAATTATTAGTGAAAATTTGTCACTAGGATCCATATCTAATTAACAATATTCAAGCAATATATAAGCATATATATAATCATTGTTGCCTATTTGCATTTGAGAACCTCATATTACTTACATGTGATACAAAGAAATTAAACCTTGGTGGTTTTCAACTTAATGAGTTTTGACTCATATATACCTGTTTCTCATTACCCAGTAAAAGAATTAAAACAACCCTAGAAGACAGGGGTAGGGCGGAGTCAACTTTATCACAAACCAAAAGGAAGTTTACAACTCTCTAAGTTTTATGAACTATCTCACAATTTAAAGAGAAAAAGCATTTGTTCAGAATGTTTTCATTCATCAGTGCAAATCAACTGTTAAAAGTATTGTGCTCAAGAGCATTTTAAGTATTAAAATTCCCTGTAATAAATTAACTTAAATGATTTTTATTTTGCAGCACATAAAAATAATAATATAAGTTAACAACAATATTTTTAATACCAGTTTGGCAACTTGCTAGGAGTCTTTGCACAGCAGTTTTACATATGCATTCAATCATCTAAATCGAATTCCACATTGACTGTATTTTTCCTTACAAGCTGTTGAATTTCTAAATAGAAACTTGGATTAAAATGACTTAAATCACTCTTTCAGTCAAGTAGATGAATTGCATCTTTAGTTTTTGTATGAATATTAATATTTATTTTAAGTGTCATTAATTGATTTTCTAATATGTGTTGACCACTGTACAAGCACTTAGCAGACATAATCTCATTTGTCTACACAATAATGCTCAATCATTCCTATGTAAATATTATATATGAAAAAACTAAAACTAAAAAAATGAATATTGTTCAAGATCTTAGATCTATTAAGCAATAGTTCTAAAGTAGTAACCCAAATCTGCTAATTCTATATATGATTATTATAAACTGCACATATATAATAGCATGTAATAAATTTTCAATAACTTACGCATTAAAATGGATCTTAATAATTTAAGTATTGATAGCACAGCGGTGTTTGCCTTGCAAGCAGCCGATCCAGGACCTAAGGTGGTTGGTTCGAATCCCGGTGTCCCATATGGTCCCCCATGCCTGCCAGGAGCTGTTTCTGAGCAAACAGCCAGGAGTAACCCCTGAGCACTGCTGGGTGTGGCCCAAAAACCAAAAAAAAAAAATTTATGTATTGATATAAGGGTATAATGTTTCTGCTTCTAATTTTTGAAATTATGCTCTTACCCAGTGATTTTTACTTTTAGAAACTTTAAACGAAGCAAGAATAATTGTTTTGTAACTTTTTAGAATTTCTTTTTTTGGGGGATGGGGTTGTTACACCTGACAGCACTTAGAGATTACTCCTGGCTCTGTGTTCAGAAATCACTCCTGGCAGGCTCTGGAAACCATATGGGATGTTGGGATTTGAACCTTTGTCTGTCTTGGATCGGCTGCTTGCAAGGCAAATGCCCTACCACTGTGCTCTCTCCAACCCCAACTTTTCAGAATTTCTGTAAGAAATGGAGTTTTACTATAAATGTAAATAAAGTATTATAAACTATATGTACACATATATAAAATTATGTATATATATATAAAAGCAAAGAGAATTTCTTCCTGTTTGAAAGAAAAACTTCATCCACAGTTCATTGTACTATCCGCTTAATCTAGAGACCTTCCTTGAATTCTAAGACTTTTTAGAAAAAGCAGATAAATGATATTGGAAATTTTAAGTTCTCTATGGTAAGAAGTGTTGAATGTAGCTTTAAGGCATCCAATTTGATAACTAGATATATGCATAATGCAATATGCTCAACACAATACTGTTAGCTTACAATAAACTCTCACATAATTGCCATATTGTTACTGTTGTTTTAATGATGGCATTGAAGTTCATCTTTCATTTCAAGTAAATTATACAGTTTTGTTAGAGATAATTATCAAGTCGTATCTTAGATTATGGAGTGATTATTTTTATAATTGGGAGTTTTATTCTTTGGCCTAGATTTCTTCCTATTTCTTATATTTCTGATAATTTCCAACTTATTGTTTCTATAGGTTCAATAGTTCTAGACTTCACATAAAAATGAGAGAAGTATTTTCCTTATTTATTTTATATAGCACAATTAATTCCCTCAAATAAATTCATATTTTCCTTTGATAGGATTGTATTTTTCTCTATGACTGAATAGCAGTCCTATGTGTGTATCAATGTGTACCAAATTTGTTTATCTACCCATTCATCAACAGAAACTTAAATTGTTTGAGTGCTCCAGTTTTTTTAAGACATGACAGATGGATTATTTGAGTAAAATGTTCTCAATGTTTATATGTTATAGTCTAACTCAAATTAAAGCAAACCACACAAGAATGACAAAATAAATCAGTGTATAATTGTGGGGGCTAGACTTTAAAATATCCTTACAGTCCAGTATCAGTCAGTTTGGTCCTTAATTATTCTTTATAATATAGTTGCATGATTATGTGATACTTATAAACCATGCATTTTTCTCACAGAAGGCAACTTTGAAATGCATTTTTAAGATGACACACTTAGGCAACAATTCCCAGAAATTGTCAATGGAATATTTCATTTCTGATTCTGGCAGAAATAATAGCTTTTGGGTTCTGTACAAAACTAAGATTGCCTTAGGGATTATCTCTACAAACTTTTCTCCCTCTACAATCTGATTACTGTGTAAAGATAGTGCTGGAACTTTGCATTCTAAAGGAGATGTTTTTCCTAGTGAAAGCTTCAATTAAACTTTAGGTCTAGAGATGCTAAAGGGTACTTGGCTATTGCAATGGGGGTAAATTACACTTGTTTTCATAATCTTGTGCAACAAAACCCAAGACTCTCTGGAAATTATATGGACCAAATGCCTGGCCACAGTGGTATCTTCTTACTAAATTTAGAGTGTTATTATATCAGTCTCTTTATGCAGTGTGACCTCTAAAATATTCATCATGCTTTAAAACTATTTTTAAAGTTAAAAATTAAATATTTTAATCCAAATATATATTATACTTCATGTTCCTGCTTAAATAGTTTTTAAAGAAATCAACAGAGATAGTGTTTGAAATATATTGAATTTTATAAACACTTGTGTTGTTAGTAATCTAATAGTCTCACATGATATCATAATGTTAAGGACAATTTTTGACCCTTCCTTTTAGCTTTAAGATAGTCAATGTAACTTTGACTTAGTTTTTGAACTCTGTATCACATTGGTCTTTCCATTGATTAGCTACTGTGAAAAGAAGAAGATTCTGTAAGATTTTGATTAACATCTCTGTGTGGGATTTCCCAGTAGAGGTTGGAAGATTGGGAAAAAAAAGAAAACTAAAATCACATCTCTTGAACTCGTGATCACCTCTATTAATTTTCTAATTTCCACCTTAAGGTCTCAGCAAATTTTACAATCTTGTAAGAATCTTTAAAGAAGGCTTAATGCTGGTGTAATTGAATGTATGTCATGGATGTCGATGTTTTAAAATTATGTCAACATTTTAACAAATCTTTTTTAATGTTTCTTTTCCAAGATTATAGTAATTTAATCAGCTTGGCATAGGTAAGTTTTAATGTAGTTTCATTGTTTATACCTATCATAGAATATTATGAGCAGATCCCTTCTTTTTTTAAAATTTTTTTAATTTTTAATTATGAGAACAAAGATGCAAAGATAGAGGACAAGGTAAAGTTACAGTGGAAGGACAATCACCCATAAACAGAATTCTCAGAAATCCCCTTGCTGATATCTGTACTTTGAACTTTCAGCCAAAGAACATTAAGAAAAATAAAACAGAACCCATGTAAAATTACTTTGTCCCACAAGTCCCCAGATTGTAATACATAATATTTCTTAGCAGCACACAAAGTAATCTAAAGACATAAAACTTATGTAACTCCTTAAACATTGAAGGCAAAGTACATTTTACATTTTCATGCACATGCATATTAGTTTAAGTTAACCTCAAAGGTTTAAGTGGGTTGTTTTTCTTAAGGATTAGAGTCAAAGGAGCACAGAAAAAATGATGTTAGAGTGGCAATTATTGTTCGCATAGGCCCACCAAAATATGAAAGACATGGAAAGGAAAAGCCTTGGCCTAAATCAAAGAGACCCTACCCCTGAAGTTTCCTGGCATAAGACCACCTCTTGGCTCCAAGCAAACTAGTTTGTCCAATTCAAGTCACTGTCTCTAGTGCCATTACACTTTTATTTTTCACACAGTCTCTGTTGTTGGTATCATGTTTCTGTATTAAAGATTCTGGAATCTGCATAGCCTACATTGCAGTCAGGATGGTGCAGAGCATCCTCTCGTTTCACCTCACAATTAAAGGGCAATGCAGAGAGCCCTTTCCTGTAAGCAGGTCATTGTTGTTGTCAAGTCTTCTTAGTGTTAAGGGAAGTCTCTTTTGAGCAGGTCGATGTCAGAGCAGTGGTAGGGTCTTCCCTGGTAGAAGATTGCTTCCAAGTGTTGTTATAAAAAACCTTGGATGTTTTGTAGATAGCTTCCCTGGTTCAGGGGTGAATGGATGATGCCCATTCTTCTGAGGCCTGTGCCTGGTCATTATATCAATGTTCAGTGTGTAAGGTCCCATTGCACTACAAGATTTGTGTATTCCAATATCTATTAGATAAGAACTTATTTATATGTATAGTATTTTCCTATTTTAATGTGCCTATGCAAACAAGGAACAATGCCACGTGGTATTATCAGAGCATATGGGTGCCCTAAGAACAAGTGCAACAATCCCCATGACATGGTTCAATCATAAGCATTAAACTGAGGGACTCTTTCACCAAAATTCCTTATTAAACAGCTCATAAAGAGAAGAAAAGATAAAAAGTGGGTAGAATCATCACTGTAAAAGAATACTTAATAAGAGTTATAGCTGTCAAAGAAAATATACATAAAATATTCAAATGACATATGTGTCCACTTTATGTCTTTTGAAATAGTTGGGGGTTGTTAAATCGAATGCACGACTTTTGGTCTGTGATTAGGACTGTGCAGTACTGAAGTTAAAAAGAGTAAATGTGGGGTACTGATGGTTGGGGGTGAGAGAGTTAAGGAGTAATAATGAGCTTTGTAGGGGTGTGCGAAAGGGCAGAGTCTGTTGGGGCAGGAGGTCAATCTTGGTGCCTAACAAGTTAAGAACTGAGGGTAAAGAGAGTTAATTAAAGGGAAGATAACAAATCCGGAGTGGGAGATGAGGGAGTAGAAGGGGCACTAGTGTGTGGGAGGGGCAATATATCAGAGGGGCTATATACATTGTATAGCTGAATTGTTTATGGATTCGGCTTGGCAGTCAGAGAGGACCACTGTATATGAAGTCACGTCTACATATGCACTGATTTTAGAGACCTATTTTAATGTTATCCTCCAAATCTAGAGCATTCCATTTTTTTTCCTAGAAACAACCAAGAATTAAGAACATTTTTGGGTAAAGTTTAAAAGTATATATGTCACGCAGGCGCACTTGCACCTGCATGCTTTTGAAAATGAATACTAGTAAGAGAAGAACCCCTGAATAAGGTCCATCATGCATACGACAAAAGTTTGTTTCCCCAATCCTCCCCCCAGGACCTGATTTAACAGACCCAGCCCTGACAATCAGTCTGGCATGGAGAAATCTCAGTCCCCTGGACTAAGTGGTCAGCCCAAGGGGCCTATGGCTAGCTGTTCTGCCCATAGCCCCCAACATACCAGTGGAAGACACCCAGAAATCCTGGCATGTGAAGTTTTCTGAGTGCAGCCCCTGCCTCTGTAGTTTGTGTATGCATAGGGGAGGAGTTTCTCTCCCCCACCCGCACCTCAGGGTCCAATTTACCAGGCCCGGCCCTGAAGACCAGTCTGGCATGGGGGGGAGATCCCTTCTTTTAAAGACAAACATTAATTTAAAAGTTGATAGAATTTAATTATATATTAAAGAATATGTTTAACCTTCATCAAATAAACTAGCTAAATCTAAAGCAGAAAATATGTAATTCCATGTCTAAATAAATGGATATCATACAGAAAGGCAGTGTAAGGTTTTTAACTTGACAGCAATAAATCCTGGTCTGAATTCTAGCTCTACCTATGGTCCTTTGAACAATCTCTGAATTTATTCTTGAAAAAAGAGTATTCTTTATTATGGAGCAGAAATAAGCCCTGAGTACTGCCAATAAAGCCTAAAAATGAAGAAGAAGAAGAAGAAGAAGAAGAAGAAGAAGAAGAAGAAGAAGAAGAAGAAGAAGAAGAAGAAGAATAATAATAAGAATAAAAGAAGAATAAGAAGAATAATAAGAAGAAGAAGAAGAGAAGAAGAAGAAGAATAAGAAGAAGAAGAAGAAGAAGAAGAAGAAGAAGAAGAAAAGAAGAAGAAGAAGAAGAAGAGGAAGAAGAAGAAGGAGAAGGAGAAGGAGAAGGAGAAGGAGAAGGAGAAGGAGAAGGAGAAGGAGGAGAAAAGAACTCTAAATATCCACTCACAGCAGAGTAAATTCTATTATATTTTAATCAACTCATAAAATAGTAGAACACATTATTTTATGATTTCTTGTGTGTGAAAGAGAAAGAAAGAAAGAAACTTCTAAGTACTGTATATATTTGCTTTTTTTAGTTATGGTGAAAATACAGTTAGTCATGATTGAATTTCAGGCATACAATGTATCAATACTTGATCCCTTCACTTGTGTCCATTTTTCTTTACAGTCATCCCCATAAAATATATAGTTTTCTATTGATGCAGGAATTGTCATAGCAAAAGATAATAAATCAATTTCATCTTGTCTATACATGTGTTTAATTTTGTTTAAAGAACATGCGGTCATCAAATTTTAAAACCTTTCTGAGAAAAGGTATATGGTGCCTTAAAGACAACAATCAAATATTTCACGTGCAGTTAGTGATCTATATGAGGGTTTTTATCTCAACTTAAATATCAAAGTCTTTAGCAGCTAAAACATTGCTTTTAAAATGTCTTGGAAAAATAATTTGCCTTTTTAAATTCTATATTTGTGTGTCAACTCTTTTATAGCCCAATCTATATTTTAACTGAACATAAGAGCCAAGGGAGCATGAAACCTAGATTCACTAAGATCTGTCTAGAACATATTAGAATATCAATACAGTACTAGATGGTTTAGTTTCAGCAATTTCCTTCCTTCAATATTTTAATACACTTCAGTATGTAAATAAATATAAAGTTTATAGAAATATTTTATGTTAAATAACAATACAAAGATATTAAAATGCAATTAGGGTTTGGAGAGATAGTCAAGGTACTTGCTTTGTATGTGGCCAGCCCCAATAATCCATGTATAGTCATCTGAGCAACATCAAGAATAATTCTCCTATCTATAAAGTATTTTTCTCCTCTTTCTAATTATTATCAAATTATAAACCTATTTTATCTTTCTTTATACCTGATGTATCTATAGTAAATGACCTAGCACTCTAGAACATATTTTCAAGAGGCAATATATCTCCTATTGCCTTCAGGATGAGCTTGTTAAGCAACGACATTAATAGCACATATATTAGAAGTAAAAATAGCATACATATTTGTTTGTTTTTGTTTTGGAGTCTCAAACCCAGCAGTGCTCAGGGATTATTCCTGGTTCTACACTCAGAAATAACTCCTGGCAGGCTCGGGGGACCATATGAGATGCTGGGATTCGAACCACCATTCTTCTGCATGCAAGGCAAACACCCTACCTCCATGCTATCTCTCCTGCCCCCCAAATAACATACATATTTGGAATTTACATTGATGTACTTTACAAAATTCATGAGGTGAATGGCTGTGTATATGTATGTATATGTATATATACATATCACACACTAAGCATGTTTCTCCAGTTTTTACTTGTTTACTATTTATTCAAGTAAAAGTTTCTTATTAGATTGTAGTGCTTGACATAACTCAAATCTAAACATATATGCTTCAGTGTTACATTTGAGGGAATGTCTGTCTTTCAATATATTTAATTTCTTTTACTTATGTTTTTATGGCAAATGACCTTTTTCCAATTATTTTTGAATTCCTTATAATTAGCTTGAATTTTATCTGTTTTTGAAAAATACAGTCAGAATAGGAGAGGAAGCATAGACACCTGGGAAACATTTCTGAACAAAGTTACATACCAAAAATTTTTAAAGGTAGAATATAAGACTTTTATTTATTATATCATTAATTGATATTCAATTAGCATGATAAATATATTTATGTAATCTTTATTTTTTTGTATTTTGGGTCATCACCCAGCAGTGCTGAGGGGCTACTCCTGGCTCTACACTCAGAAATCACCCCCGGCAGGCTCGGGGGACCATATGGGATGCCTGGATTCGAATCACCATCCTTCTGCATGCCTTATCTACATGCTATCTCTCTGGCCCCTATTTATATAATCTTTTTTTTTTAAATATGAAACACTTCACGAATTTGTGTGTCATCCTTGCTCAGGGGCCATGCTAATCTTCTCTGTATCGTTCTAATTTTAGTATATGTGCTGCCGAAGCGAGCACCTATTTATATAATCTTAAACTATTAAAGTTGAAACACTTGGATTAAAAAATAAAATTCACAAATCAAAACAATCAAATATCTTACTTACTCTTTTAAGACTGGTAAAGGGCCAGAGTGATAGCATAGTGGATAGGGCTTTGCCTTGCATGCAGTTTATCTGGGTTTGATCCTTAGCATCTCATATATCTGAGAAGTAATTTCTAAGCATTGAATCAGGAGTAATATCTAAGGGATCCTGGATGTGGCTCAGAACCCTCCCCAAATACTGGTATACTTGGTCACATCAGCACAATACAAAAAACAAAAGCAACCAGCATTGTGGTTATGTGGAAAAGGGGCCCTTTATTCCTTACTGTTGAGAGTAATGACTGGTCTAGTGTTTTAGGAAAACAATATGGACACTTCTCAAAAAAACTAGGAATTGAGATTCCACAGGACTCAGAAATTCTATTTCTTAGCATCTACATTCAAAGTCCAAAAACCCTACTCGGAAAAGGCATTTGCACTATCTTCAATGCAGAATTACAATAACCAAAAATATGGAAATAAACTAAAAGTTCAAAAGAGATGACTGATGGAAAAGCTATAGTACATGGGTTGAAGTGTTAATACAGAGGGTAGCACATTTGCCTTCTTCTTGGCCAATCTGCACTTCATATGGTTCACTGATCCCGAACACCCCATATGTTTCACTAAGCCTTTCAAAACAAAGACAAGCAAACCACTAAAAGGGAGAAAATATTTACACATTACTGAGTTGATAAAGAACTAATATCTAAACTACATAAAAGCTTAGATAATTTATTTAAATAATAGTAAATTAAAAGTATATTTTATTTATAGATATACTTATTTTATAATGTGATGTATTTATTTTATAATTAAATTCAATAGGAATATAAGTGCAGATATTTATAAATTTAAATATAAATGTGCTTTAAACATTATATTTAAAAATGCAGAAAAATTTAATAAAGAAGCAATCTTATCTAAAATTAAGAGTAACAAATATTTCCCCAAGAAGACATAAAAATGGTTAATAGGCATCATCTTCACTATTAGGGAAATGCATATAAAAATTACAGTGAGATACCACCACACTACTAAGAATTTTCTACCTGCCCTAAGACCAGGAAAACAACTTAGAAAGATTTACCGAACTCTTTGTTGATTCCAACACTATCAGCATTGGCTGATATGTGAAAACAATGTATTTCCATTACAAAGAATGACTAAAGAAACTGCTGAATATTCTACACTACTATTCAGTCATATATTTTATACTGAATGAAATGAGTCAGAGGGAGAGGAATAGACATAGAATGATTGCATTCATTTGTGAAATATGACAAGAAATAATATAATATTAATATCCAAATAAAGGGACTAGGAGGACCAGTTCATGATATGAAGCTTGCCAAATATAGTAGGTAGTGCAGTTAAGGCAGAAAAGAGAACTTTAGAACAATGATAGTTGCAAATTATCACTCTAAACAAGAACTTGGTGCTGAAAAGAGATAAAGTGATATGCATGGTATCCTTTTGGTAACAATATTGTAAAAGAGGTCAGAAAGAGACAGACAGACAGAGACAGTGACAGAGAAAGACAGTGACAGAGACACAGAAAGACAGACACAGAGAGAGAGAGAATGTCTGCCACAGAGACACACAGGGGAGAGGGATGGTGGGGTGACGGTGATGGGAAGGAAACTCGGGTCATTGGTGGTCTGAAACTTGAATTGGTGAATGTGTTGTACATTGTATCACTTAAACTCTATCATGAACAACTTTGTAACTAAATATCTCACGGTGGTTCAAAGAATTTATATTTTTTTAAAAAGCTGTCTCTAAGGAGCATGGTGGATATGAAGGTGGTGAGTGATATTAGAAGTGACCTGGGGACCATAGTATTGGAACATAAAAATTCTAAGGTTATTTTAATGCAGAATTTTTTTATTGGTTGTAACATTGTTTATCTAAATATTAATGTTATGAAATTAGAAATATAATATTTCAATATTATATTGAGACAATAGTATTGGAACATAAAAATTCTAAGGTTATTTTAATGCAGAATTTTTGTATTGGTTGTAACATTGTTTATCTAAATATTAATGTTATAAAATTAGAAATATAATATCTCAATATTATATTGAGACCATAGTATTGGAACATAAAAATTCTAAGGTTATTTTAATGCAGAATTTTTGTATTGGTTGTCACATTGTTTATCTAAATATTAATGTTATGAAATTAGAAATATAATATCTCAATAAGTATTTTTAAATATAAGACTACAAGTTTAACACTCTTAAACTATTCTTGCCTATACATTTGATATTAATTCTCTAGAAAAATAAAAAGGACACAGATTCATTTTAATCTCTGGCTACAAATCCATAACATAATTTTCTATTTTCTGGGAATCTTCTCAAATAATTTTATTAGTAATTTTTTTAAACATTTTTTTCTTTATTTAAACATCTTGATTACAAATGTGATTGTGATTAGGCTTCAATCATGTAAAGAACACACCCCTTCACAGTGTCACATTCCCACCACCAATGTCCCAAATCTCCCTCCATTCTACACCCCCACCTGTACTCTAGAAAGGCTTTCTAGTTCCCTCATTTAATCACATGATTATGGTAGTTCTCAGTGTAGTTATTTCTATAACTGCACTCACCACTCTTTTTGGTGAGCTTCATGGAGTGAGCTGGAATTTCCAGCCCTCCTATCATTGTCTCTGAGGATTGTTGCAAAAATGACTTTTATTTTTCTTAAAACCCATAGATGAGTGAGACTACTCTGCATCTTCCTGTCTCTCCCTCTGAATTATTTCACTCAGCATGATAGATTCCATGTACAGGAAAATTTCATGACTTCATCTCTCCTGACGGCTGCATAATATTCCATTGTTTATTTATATGTACCACAGTTTCTTTAGCCATTCGCCTGTAGACATCTTGGTTGTTCACAGAGCCTGGCTATTGTGAATAGTGCTGCAATAAATATAGGTCTGAGGAAGGGGTTTTTGTATTGTATTCTTGTATAGAATAGCTGGGTCGAATGGGAGCTCAATTTCCAGATTCTGGAGGAATCTCCATATCGCCTTCCATGGAAGTTGGACTAGACAGGATTCTCTCCACATCCCCGCCAGCATTGATTGTTCTCATTCTTTGTGATGTGTGCCAATCTCTGTGGTGTGAGATGGTATCTTATAGTTGTTTTGATTTGCATCTCCCTGATGATTAGTGAAAAGGAGCATTTTTTCATGTGCCTTTTGGCCATTTGAAATTTTTTTTTATCAAAGTGTCTGTTCATTTCTTCTCCCCATTTTTTGATGGGATTAGATGTTTTTTCTTATAAAGTTCTGTCAATACCCTGTATATGTTGGATATTATCCCCTTATCTGATGGGTATTGGGTGAATAGTTTCTCCCACATGGTGGGTGGCTCTTGTATCCTGAGCACTATTTTATTTGAAGTGCAGAAGCTTCTCAGCTTAATGTATTCCTATCTGTTTATCTCTGCTACCACTTGTTTGGAAAGTGCAGTTTTCTCCTTGAAGATGCCTTTAGTCTCAATGTCATGGAGTGTTTTACCTACATGTTGTTCTATTTACCATATGATATCAGGTCTGATATCAAGGTCTTTAATCCATTTGGATTTTACCTTCATACATGATGTTAACTGGGGGTCTATATTCGCTTTTTGCAAGTGGCTAACCAGGTCTGCCAGCATCACTTGTTGAAGATGTTTTCCCTGCTCCACTTAAGATTTCTTGCTCCTTTGTCAAAAATTAGGTGATTGTATGTCTGGGGAACATTGTCTGAGAACTCACGCCTATTCTACTGATATGAGAGTCTGTCTTTATTCCAATACCATGCTGTTTTGATAACTATTGTTTTGTAGTACAGTTTAATGTTAGGAAAAGTAATGCCTCCCATTTTCCTTTCCTCAAGTAGTGCTTTAGCTATTCAAGGGTGTTTATTGTTCTATATGAACTTCATAAATGTTTGATCCACGTCTTTGAAAAATTTCATGGGTATCTTTAGAGGGATTGTATTAAATCTGTACAATGCTTTGGGGAGTATTGCCATTTTAATGATGTTAATCCTGCCAATCCATGAGCAGGGTATGTGTTTCCATTTCCATGTGTCCTCTCTTAGTTCCTGGAGCATGGCTTTATTGTTTTCTTTGTATAGGTCCTTCATGTCTTTGGCCAAGTTAACTCCAAGATATTTGAGTTTGTGTGGCACTAATGTGAATGGGATTGCCTTCTTGGTGTTGATCTCTTCCCTATCATTATTGGTGTATAAAGAGGCCATTGATTTCTGTGTGTTAATTGTGTAGCCTGCCACCTTGCTATATGAGTCTATTGTTTCTAGAAGCTTTTTGGTAAAGTCTTTAGGGTTTTCTAAGTAGAGTAACATGTCATCTGCAAACAGTGAGAGCTTGATTTCTTCCTTTCCTATCTGGATTCCTTTGATATCTTTTTCTTGCCTGATCACTATAGCAAGCACTTCCAGTATTATGTTGAAGAGGAGTGGGGAGAGCAGACAGCCTTGTCTTGTACCAGAATTTAGAGGAAAGGCTTTTAGTTTTTCTCCATTGAGGATAATATTTGCCATTGGCTTGTGATAGATGGCTTTAACTAGATTGAGAAAGGTTCCTTCCATTCCCATCTTGCTGAGAGTTTTTATCAAGAATGGGTGTTGTATCTTATCAAATGCTTTCTCTGTGTCTATTGATATGATCATGTGATTTTTTATTTTTCTTGTTGTTGATGTTGTGTATGATGTTGATAGATTTACAGATGTTAAACCATCCTTGTATTCCTGGGATGAAACCTACTTGGTTGTATTGGATGATCTTCTTGATGATACATTGGATCCTATTTGCCAGGATTTTGTTGAAGATCTTTGCATCTGCATTCATCAGGGATATTGGTCTGTAATTTTCTTTGTGGCAGCATCTCTGTCTGGTTTTGATATCAAGGTGATGTTGGATTCATAAAAGCTATTTGGGAGTGTTCTCGTTTTTTCAATTTCATAGAAGAGCCTGGCTAGGATTGGTAGTACCTCCTCTTGCAAGGTTTGAAAGAATTCATTAGTAAATCCATCTGGGCCTGGGCTTTTTGGGGGGGGGCAGATGTTTGATTACAGTTTCAATTTCCTCAGTAGTGATGGAGGTGTTTAGATATTCTACTTCCTCCTTAATTAACTTTGGAAGGTTTTAAGTGTCCAAGAATTTATCCATTTGTTCTAGGTTCTCATGTTTAGTAGCATAAAGTTTCTCAAAGTAGTCTCTGATTATCCTTTGAATCTCTGCAATATCTGTCGTGATCTCCCCTTTTTCATTTCTAATTCGGGTTACCAGGTTTCTCTCTCTTTTTTTGTGAGTTTTGCCAATGGTCTATCTATCTTGTTTATTTTTTCAAAGAACCAACATCTGCTTTTGTCGATCTTTTGATTTGTTTTTTGGTTTTCCACTTCATTGATTTCTGCTATCAGCTTTGTTATTTCCTTCTGTCTCCCTATTTTTGGTTCCTTTTGTTGGTATTTTCTAATTTTCTGAGCTGTGTCATTAAGTTATTTAGGTAGGCCCCTTTTTCCTTTCTGATGTGTGCTTCTAGAGCTATAAATTTTCCTCTCAGGGCCGTTTTTGCTGTGTCCCATAGATTCTGGCACTTTGTGTCTTTATTATCATTTTTTTCTAGAAAATTTTGGATTTCCTCTTTGATTTTATCTTGGACCCACTGGTTGCTCAGCAGCAGGGTGTTTAATTTCCAATTGTTAAAGTTTTTCTTCTGTGTGACTTTGTAGTTCACATCTAATTTCAGAGCCTTGTGGTTAGCAAAGGTAGCCTGCAAATTTCTATTCTCTTGATTCTATGGAGGTATGTTTTATGTGTCAGCATGTAGTCTATCCTGGAGAATGACCCATGTACACTGGAGAAGAATGTGTATCCAGATTTTTTGGGATGGAGTGTCCTATATATATCTATTAGTCCTCTTTCTTCCTTTACTCATTTCAGTGCTAGTATGTTTTTGTTGGGTTTCAGTCTGGTTGACCTATCAAGTGTTGACAGGGTCTCCCACAATTATTGTGTTATTACTGATGTCTTTTTTTCATATTTGTCAGTAATTGTGTTAGATAATTTGCTGGTCTCTCATTGGATGCATATATGTTTAATACTTTGATTTCTTCCTGTTGCACATATACCTTGATTAGTACATAGTGTCCATCTTAGTCCCTTACAAATTTTTTGAGTATAAAGTTGGTGTCATCAGATATTAATATGGCCACCCAGCTTTTTTAAGGGTGTTGTTTGATTGGATGATTTTCCTCCAGCCTTTGATTTTGAGTCTATGTTTGTTCTGACTATTCAGATGTGTTTCTTGTAGGCAGCAGAAGGTTGGATTCATCTTCTTGACCCATTTTCCATTCGCTGTCTTTTTTTTCTCAGGCCACACCCATTTGATGATGCTCAGGGATTACTCCTGGCTAAGTACTCAGAATTTGCCCCTAGCTTGGGGAGATTATATGGGACGCCGGGGGATCAAACCGCGGTCCTTTCTTGGCTAGAGCTTGCAAGGCAGACACCTTACCTCTAGCGCCACCTTGCCAGCCCCCACTCTGTGTCTTTTAATTGGTGAATTTAGTCCATTGACATTGAGGGAGATGATTGTCATAGGGTTTAATGTCATCTTTGTAGATAAGTTTGCTTTGTTTGTTGGTCTCTCTTGTCTTAAAGTAGACCTTTCAGTTTTTCCTTTAAGTCTGGTTTTTCATCTGTGAATTTTCTGAGCTGTTGTTTATCTATGAAGCTATGTATCTTTTCTTCAAACCTGAACATGAGTCCGGCTGGGTGCAGTATTCTCGATGAGGCATCCATTTTATTCAGTCTTGTCACAATATCCCACCACTGTCTTCTCGCCTTGAGATTTTCTTGTGACATGTCTGCTGTAAGTCTTAGGGATGCTCCTTTGAATGTAATTTCTCTTTTTGATCTTGCTGCTTTCAGTATTCTATCTCTATCTATGGGATTTGTCACTGTAATGAGGATGTGTCTAGGGGGTGTTTTTTTCTTTGGGTATCTTTTAGCTGGTACTCTTCGTGCATGCAGGATTTGATTACATGTAGGCTTCAACTCTGGGAGTAACTTTTTGATGATGTCTTTGACAGTTGATTCTTCCTGGAGATCTACCTGGGCCTCTGGGACTCCAATGATTCTTATGTTGTTTCTGTTGAGTTTATCAAAGACCTCTATTTTCATCTGTTCACATTCCTTGAGTACTTTTTCTATTGCCTGATCATTTGTCTTAAGGTTCTTTTCCAATTTCTTCTGCTGTGTTGAGTTTTTCTGCATCTCATCTTCCAGCACACCGATTCTGTCCTCAGCTGCTGTTACCCTGCTGGAGACGCCATTCACTGAGTTTTTCAGTTGAGCTACCATGTTTTTTAGATCTGTTATTTCAGTTTGGAGTTTTCCGATTTCTGTCTTTGTGTTCTGTTCAGATCTACCTATGCTTTCTTTGAGTTCTACACACATCTTGATATTGCTATTCTAAACTCCTTATCTGAGAGTTTAATTAGATGGTTGGAATATTTTAGGTCATCTGAACTATCATCTTCATTCTCTGTGCATGGTGTTTGCCCGCAAGGTTTTCCCCATAGTCATGCTTGTAGTGTGATTTTTTTATGCATGTTGTGGTGGAGTTCATTTGTTAGAGTCTGCAGCCATGAAGCGAAGCAGAGTGGTCGTGGTCTTCTGGAGCCTCTGGTAGAGCTAGTTTTCTGAGCCCTTTTAGGCCTACTCCCAAGAGGTTTCAGAGGCAGGACAGTGGAAAAACCTGCACAGGCAACACTCACAGTCAGGAATCACTGGGCTGGCGTAGATTTTCCTAGCCTGACGTCACAAACAGGGTGCCTTTCTTTCTGCAGAATACTGTGGATAGCCGGTTATCATGGTCAGACACAGTTCCTTGGTGCTCTGGCCCTTGGATGAGCTATTTTTCTGGGCCCTTTTCAGCCCACTCCCAAGAGGTTCAGGAGACAGGACAGTGGAAAAACACACAGAGGCAACACTCACAGTTTCTCACAGTTGGGAACCACTGGGCAGGCGTGGATTTTCTATTAGTAATTTCTTAAAACAGTTTTTATTTCAGTCTAAAAACTTTATATCTCAATTCAACAAATTTCTCCCTGTTCAAATAATATTGATAAGACAAACTGTACACAAAAACCAGATTAATTTAAGAATCCTTCTATAAATAACTATATTTTCCCCAAATTAAAATAAATAGTAGGTTGGATTTTTTATCTTGAAGTCTAGTGATGAAATCAAATAAAGACATGAATACTAAGAAACAAAATAAGAATATCTAATTCATTTATTTACAGAACTCTAAATGAAGAATAGAATGTGAGGAAGACAGTATTAAAAATTAGTTTAGCATTTCCAAATACATAAGAGTCACTAATTTTCTAATTTAAGAATCTTAATAAAAGCAAACTGACAAAATAGAAAAATAAAGCATTGATTGTTATGATGAAGCAATAAAATTCTAAAGATAGAATCTGAATAAAGGTTTTTGCAAAGAATTGACTTTCAAACTATGGAGCAATTTGTTTTGTTTTGTTTTGTTTTGGGGTCACACCTGGAGTGCTCAGGGGTCACTTCTGGCTCTGTGCTCAGAAATTCTTCCTGGAAGGCTGAGGGGACCATATAGGATGCCTGGATTCGAATCACTGTCCTTCTGCATGCAAGGCAAATGCCTTACCTCCAGGCTATCTCTCCAGCCCCAAATGGAGCAAATTCTTAACAATAAAAGATGAATATTTATAGAAAATCCTTTCAACTTTCTAAAAGAAAATAACTATAACAGCACTATAAGTCCTATCATCTCATATCAGGAAAAAGAAGATATAAAAACTTAAAATATGAGTATTTTAAGAAAAATAACAATATATTTAAGAAGTCTTAGAATACATGTTTGAAGAAAGTACAAGCATATTGTTAAACAAATAACTAAACTGACATTAATATTGATTCATTATTATATCAGTATTATTAAAATAGTGAAAAACTATTCACTAGGCAAAATGTCAAATATGACAAAAAGACATATACAAGTACAATAAAGTTCCTTATGATAAGGTGGATCAGTTGAGTTAATGAATAGCTTTAAATTTAGTTTTCTGGACAAATAAACAAAAATTCCATATGTCACATAAAATAATAGCCTCTAGAACAGTATACATAGCATATAGTAAAAAAAATGGATGGAGAAGGAAACATGGAAGAAAAGAGCTCATCAAACACAAATTTACTAGTATTGAGTGATATAATATTTTCTTATTCAATTTTTTCTGGGTTGTTAATTTCTAATTTTGATTCTGTATACTGACAGAAAACAGATGTACCTATTTCCATAGGCCAGAATAATTTACTACTCCTTTTTTTCTACTTTACTCCTTTTTTCCCTACTTCTTTGTATCCCCCTTTTATCCTTCACTTCTCTTCTTCTTCTTCTTCTTCTTCTTCTTCTTCTTCTTCTTCTTCTTCTTCTTCTTCTTCTTCTTCTCCTCTTCTTCTTCTTCTTCTTCTTCTCTTCTTCTTCTTCTTCTTCTTCTTCTTCTTCTTCTTCTTCTTATTTTTTCTTCTTTTTTCTCTTACTCTTCTTCTCCTTCTCCTCCTTTACCCTTACATCCTCCTCCTACTTTCCCTCATCCCTCTCATTTACATTTATAAAGGATGTGCACTGTCGCCACTTTATACACTATGGGAACTGAAGTTCTAGCAACAGCAATCAAGCAAGAAATAAAATAAATGAAATTTAAATTGAAAAACAGTCAAATTATCATTTTGCAAATAAAAAATAATATACATACAAAATCTTAAAGAATCTACTAAAATAAAATAGAACAGTAAACCATTATAGTAAAGTAGTTCATACACACTAATATAAAGTCAACACACACTAATATATCATAGTCCTATATGAAAAAAAAGAAAGAACAAAAAGACATAGAGAAACAGAGTCTATTCTATTCAAAGTAGCATCAAAAACTTTTAGATAACAATGAATCAACTTAACAAATTTGTGAGAGAGCTATGCCATGAGATAGAGGTCTTTAACCAAAGAGCTTATCCATTCATTTTTTTAATATCCCAATATTGCTGCCTCTGAATATCTTATAACTCATATACTCAATATTACTAATCACTGTTTTTAGGATATTCTTTCAAGCCAATAAAGAGAAGGAGAAAACTGCGAGAGCCTGATCTGTTTCAGCTTGAAGACTAGATAAAAGTCAAATTAATTTCTAAAATTAGTATCAATACTATTTCACTGACTTTGGAAAATTCATTTTCTCTTCATTCTATTCTAGGAAAATCTAAAATTAATTTATATTGGTATCATAATAACAAACTTTATTCTAGGGGTTAAGGTGATAAAATCTGACTTGGAAGTGCCTACCAATTTTATTGGTTATATTAATTCTAAAGACTAGCAGTAATTGACATGGTTGTTAGATACTTCATTTTTCTAACATTTAATAACAAATTATTAAATAGCATATTTGTTATACATTTCATGATGAAGGATCAATAATAAAAATCAGGACTTTAGGGGCCAGAGAGTTAGCATGAAGGTAAGGCATTTGCCTTGCATGCAGAAGGACGATGGTTCGAGTCCCGGCAGTTCGAATCCTGGCATCCCATTCGATCCCCCGAGGCTGCCAGGAGCAATTTCTGAGTGTAGAGCCAGGAGTAACCTCTGAGCGCTACCAGGTGTGACCCAAAAACCAAAAATGAAAAAAAATATCAGGACTTTAAAATGTAAACATATTTTATAGCAAAATAGCAGATAAAATAGTACAAAATCAATGATGCTATTTTGTAGGCTGTTATAGAAGCAGTAGACTTAGCAAGAGATATAAACATCCCAACGATTCATGTAGGTCTTCTTTCTGAATGGATCATTATTTTTAGCTATCATATCTTCCTAGCCACCTAACTACAGGAGGAAAGTTGTAAGTGCTGACAGGGCACAAAAAAGGACAAGCTAAAAATAAAGTTTTCTGAAATACGTAGACAACTATAATGCCCAAAATTTCAGGTTAGGTACAATATTGAATGAATTAGGTCCTTATGAAAAGAGCTTTTTATAAAAATATATGTGACAATTTCCCATGCAACTAATGAGAGAAAAATGAGCCATTCTGAGTCAAAGGGATATTTTCCTTTGGCAGGCATTCAATCCTCCTCTATAGCTTTCTGAGCATTGAAAAATGATAGAGCAAATAATGAATACAATATTTCTATGGGACTGAACTGATTATATAAAAAAGTTGTGAATAGGAAAAATGACCTATTCTTAGTTTATGAAATTAAAAATATCTCACTCCTCTCTCTCTCACTCTCTCTAGATTTGGGGCCACACCAGAGGTACTCAGAGCTTAGTCCTGACTCTATACTCAAGGGGTTACTCTGATGAACTTGGAGGGCCATAGGTTGTTAGAGATTGAATATGATAGGTTGAATGCTAGGCAAGAGCCATACTACCGCACTACATCTCTGGTTCCGAACCCATCTTACATGACAAAGATTTTTTAACGTTGTCATTTTATCATTGTCTCATTTTTTTAAACATATTTTTTTTTCTTTCCTGGGCCACAGCCTGTGACGCTCAGGGGTTACACTTGGCTATGTGCTCAGAAATTGTTTCTGGCTCGGGGACCATATAGGATGCCTGAAATCAAACCCAGGTCAGTCCTGGGTCAGCTGCGTGCAAGGCAAATGCCTTATTGCTGTGCTATTGCTCTGGCCCCTCTTTTAACATATCTTAAAACTGGAAAGGAAAAACTGGTCACCTGAGTTATATTAAATTATTGAAGTTTTTTGTTTGCTTTTTGGGCCACACTCGGTGATGCTCAGAGGTTACTCCTGGCTATGGGCTCAGAAGAGGTTCCTGGCTTAGGGGACCATAGGGGATACCAGGTGGTCTAACCGCGTTCCATCCTAGGTTAGCGCGTGCAAGGCCAACACCTCTCTGGCCCCTAAATTATTGAATTTTTAAATTCAATTTTATTTTTTAGTTTTTACTACATCCAACTATGCTCAGCATTTGTTTCTGTTTCTATGCTCGGGGATCACTCCTGGTGGGGTTTAGGGTACTTGAGATCAAACCCTGGACCTTCAAACACAAGACAAATACCCTAACCACTTTACTATTTCTCAAACCACAGTGACACTAATTTATTGTATTTTATTTTTTATTGAAAGGCATATCTAGGCATTCTTTTTAAAATCACAATGTTATATCCAGAAATTTTGTTCATAGGTTCCCTTAAAGTCAAATTATTTTCTTGATAAATGTCTTTTATCTGTATGCATTTATTTGCAATTGACAAGACCAATAAGCAAAAATGGATTATGCCCTGTAATGGAAGTAATAAAAATTCAGAAGCATAGATGCCTATGGGTATCTCATGTCTGAATAAAGCATGGCAATGGAAACAGCACTGAAATAGCAACAGAAGTACAGAGATATCTTGTTGGTTCTGTCAGTGTATCTTAACAGTGGCAATAAATCTTTTGTGTACAGTACAAACTTCTGTGAATATTGCATTTGGCTAAATATCTTTCATTGGAAGCTTTGCAATTCTGTGATTTCCAGTCTTCTTTAAGTAGCCTTCCTACTGACAATTCTATTTTTACTTCTATCTGAACTTGTTCATCTACTTTTACTTTGGAAATTAATGTGACCATCTAACTTTTTCACTCAAAGTTTTTCTTCTCCCTACTATTTTAGGCCACAGATGTACTTGCATAATGATAAAACATTTCTATATTCCATTTCCATCATATTGTGTTGACCTCAAAATCATTATTTTCCTACCGTTCCATAGCAACCCATGCAATGAAACAATTCTGTGACATCTAAGACTTCACACTTGGATAAATGCACACAGTCATGTATACCTCATAAATATCTGAAGGTACAAGTAGATATACTATACCACTTATATCTCTTCTGACTAAAAAAGCTACTTTAATGAAATTTCTGGTCTTTTTCAGAAATAACAGGCTAAATACAAAGTGACCTATAAATCTGAAAGTATTACATGTTGTCACTCATCTAATAGTCTTTCTATTAAAATATAGATGATCTAGCAAACATGATAAGATATGCTTCTATGGAAAACACAGTCTAAGAAAGTAAAGCTTTCAGTCTCTCTCAAAAAGTTTAATAGGATAGAAGGTAAGGTATTTGCGGGGCCAGTGAGGTGGCGCTAGGGGTAAGGTGTCTGCCTTGCAAGTGTTAGCCAAGGAAGGACCACGGTTTGATCCCCCGGAGTCCCATATGGTCCCTCCAAGCCAGGGGCAATTTATGAGCTCTTAGCCAGGAGTAACCCCTGAGCATCAAACGGGTGTGGCTGAAACAACAAACAAAAAACAACAACAAAAAAGGAAGGTAAGGTATTTGCTTTATATGTGACTGGCCTGGGTTTAATACCTGGCATCCCATATGCTCCACCTTGTCCACTGAAACCTACAGGAGTGATTCATTTGTGGAGAGCCAAGTGTAACCCTTGAGCTCCACTGAGCATAACCAAAAATAAAATAAAATAAAATAAAATAAACTTGGTGGTTATTCTGGTTACTTGGACAAATTACTTTTTTGGTTAGTGGGACAAATTGCTTCTCCATGTCACACTTAATTTTAAGCAAATTTTCACTAAGTAGATGATTTTTGAATAACAGAATTCATGAAGATAAACTTTACTACAGACTGTAAAAGACAAATTTATTTAATTTTATTAAAAATGCATTTTCCACATATATATTTATTGATTGATTGATTGTTTTTTTGACATCTCTATTTTGGTGTAGATATTGAAGTTGATGTCTCCTTTTTATTTTATATTATTTTATCTTATCTTTCTCTTTTTCTGGCATGATTTGAATTCAGAATCTAGACTATTGTGTGGTGCTTCTCTTTATTGCAGTAGGGCCCACTGGATATTTAATTTGACATTTATTTTTGTATTGTTAGGGTGTTTCAACTACCTTTTTCATGTCCTTTCTCAAGATCAGGCTGATAGTCACTAGAAGGACTCTGCCCATTTTCAACATATTTTAATTTATTTTTTTAATTTTTTTTTTGCTTAATCTTTACCACATTCTATTGCCTTTTTTCCCTCAAACAAAACCACATAACTCGATTTATCTAGGTTAGCCTCTCAAATAGAGGTAGAAACAAGGGAGGGCACCAGGACCAAACAGATGTATGATCACTGATAATAAGCTAGACAAAGAGGGGACCACCTACTCTAGCAGTCCGGGGGGTGATGGTGGGGGATATGGGTTGCAGAAAGGTGATGGGGAAGGGGGAAGGACTAATTTGGTGGTGGGGATTCCCCTGATTCAATGTTAATATGTACCTAAAATTCTAATGTGAAAGATAATGTAAGCCATTAATATCAAAATAAAAATTAAAAAAAAGCATTAGAATAAAACAATATAGAATAGTCTAGTGATCTTTAAACACAAGAAAACAAAAATTCATATGTGCACATCATTTTTACTGTCCAAAGAGAAACTCAAATCTCTTATAACCTAACCAAATGCTTCTTTTCCCCATACTTCATATGTATTTTAATATAAAACAAAATATCTGAATATTCTATTATCTTTTTATTCTAATATTATTTTATATTTTACATATTTATTATTTATATCATATATATGTCAAAGATAAAATCTCTCTGATTAGTCCTATGGCTAACATCACATAAATAACCTATTCAAATGCAATATTATTAAAATCTTAGGAGGCTATTTCTAATTAAAACCTAAATTTCTAATACAGTGCAAGTTTTCTATATGTGTATAAAAACAATATATGGTTATATTCAGTTGTCTGAAGGAAACTTGAATATAGGATGGTTTTCTAGTTATGAAATTATTATATACATTTTTTTTTTGTTTTTGGCCATACTTGGTGGTGCTCAGTGGTTACTCCTGGCTCTGCGCTCACTATTCACTCCTGGCAGACTTGGGGACCATAGAAGATTCCAGGGATCAAAACCGTGGTTGGTCCCAGATTGGATGATTGCTAGGCAAACTTCCTACCAGCTGTGCTATCACTCCAGCCCCTAATATGTACATTTTCCAAGAACCAAGAAATTTTTTCTTGGTCTACAGTTTATTATAAAAGGCAAGAGCTTTTCAGTAAAAGCTTCAATTTTTGTACATAAATCTATCAATCAAAATAAGAATACAATTAAAACATAAGAAGAGGACAGTAGAATTTTGGGTTTATGTCATACTTTTGACTCTCAACTCAAGAATTATCCTGGTGATGGACAGGGGACCATACTGGGGATTATACCAAGGATAGCCACATACAAGGCAAGAGCAAAGGTCCTCCCCTCCGGTCTTATTCAGTAAAAATTTTAGACCTAATTCAAATGATAAAAATATTACAAGGAGGCAGACTCCCAGAATGCTCCATCATATCACCAAAGTACTATATATTGTGTTGGTCTTAAGAAAAATGAAGAAAAGTGTTTTCTTTTCAGAAAAATTTGTTTAAAAAACTTTTACATTCAAAATGGAGTTTTTAAAGGGAACTTGTAGATAAAAAATAAGTGATATTAATTCTTCTTTTATCCTCAGAGGAAAAAAAATACAGATGTGAGGAGATAAAAAGATATTCATAAGGTAAAATTTCAAACCAATCCCTAGGATTGATATAAAGCATTAGATGCTAAGAAACGTAATTTAATCTAACATTCATTCAAAATTGTGCTTTTGATATTACCCTCCATAATTACAAACAAATTATTTGTATATAGCTTAAAGTTGATAAAAAATTGATTAAAATACAGGCAATAGAAAGAAATAAACAAGAATATATCACTTTATTCCAAATATTATGTGGTAGAACATTGTGTAATTAAAACACCAAATTCCAGTCTGACCCATGTCAATCTCTGTAGTCTCTTGATGCCTTTTTAAATTTTATTTTTATATAATATTTAATATAATCAGTTTCAAACTAGTGTCATTAAATAAAGTCTATCAAGGATAACAAAAAAGTATTACACTTGTGCAAAGGTCAGTAATGAAACCAAATTAAAGCAATTTCTGTGGACTAGAGCAAGTAAAATTTAACCAGGAGGCAAAATATTTATATCAAGAAATTGGTTTTTATTACCTTCTAAATTTTATTTAAAAAATCTTTTATAAACCCTATAATCTAATAACCTAAAATGAAGATCTTAATGAGATAACTCATAGGATGATTAAAAAAGTAACTCAAGTAAAGATATGTGAGATTTGTTTGCAAACTTTATTTTGTGAACATTAAAGGCTCTTATAGAGAATTATTTATATTGAATTATAATAAAGAAATCTTATATTAAGACACATAATATATAATATTAATCTTAATAATTTAAATTATTGTCGAGTTAACAAGAGTGATATTAAGAGGCAGGCATTAAATATTAGAAAACATGTTAGCAATTTTGTTAAGTACTTGTATAAAGATGATTGCATCGTTCAAGTGTGTATAAACCGTAGAACTCTTGCTACCTAATCACTTATGTACTTTAGAGTTATGACATTTTTAATTTCTAAAGTGCTTATTTATTTGTTGATCAAACATTCATATAATTAAGAGGTGATGTGCCTGTAAACTATTTAATATTAATAAAGTATTCAGAGATCACTTAGATCACTAATTTAAAAATTAAGAAATAATTATAGAAGCCCTTAGTTTCTTGTAACAGTGGAGAAAACTGTAATGGGCTAACACATATACTAATAATTATAAACTATTACTTTGATTTTATTTATTATAAAATATGAATACTTGGATCAACGAAATAGTACAATGGGTAAGGTGCTTGCTTTGCATGTGTCTAACTTGGTTTGATACACAATATTCCACAAAGTTTCTCAGGCACTTCCAGGATTGACCACTGAGTGCAGTCAAGAGTAATTCTGGGTAATACTGGGTATAGCCCAAAAACAACAACAACAACAACAACAACTCTATACATAAAAATGCCTTATAGAAACTAGAGAACAACAAAAATATGTATAAAATTGGGCAAGTATAACCTTGAAATTATAGAAACACATTGTGAAATCCCCTTATCTAAGAGATCCCAAAGAAAACTCTTTAATTCATATAAAATTCCTATGATAAAAAACATCAAGAAAATGATCTACTGTTTAGTTGCTTTAAGGATATGTGCAATGTAATTTGGTTCTAGAAGTGGATGAACTGTTATGATATAATTCCAGAAAAGAAAGACTCCAAAAACGTGTACATCCTTTGTGTTTGTTTGCTTGTTTGTTTGTTCTTGGGCCACATCCAGTGACGGTTAGAGGTTACTCCAGGCTATGCGCTCAGAAATCAGTCCCGTCTTGGGAGACCATACGGGACGCCAGGATTTGAACCACCGTTCATCCTGGATCAGCTCCATGCAAGGCAAATGCCCTACCGCTGTGCTATCGCTCCAGCTCAATAAACACATCCTTTCAATTTGCTGACTGACACCTAAATGATTCATACTCAGAATAATTCAACTATGAATCTACTTGGGGGAAAAAAAAACAATATCTGAAAGAGCTGCATTGCAATATTAACAGCTACTTTAGAAGAAATGAGTATGTTGACTAAAGCAACATAAAGTGACACCTTAAGAATCAAAGCCAAGGTAATTTTACAGTAAGCACGTTTTATCCAAAATTGATCTCTTGAGCAGTAAATAGCTTCCGGAGCCTCATCTGGTTTAGCCCCAAAGATGCTGAGAGTACCACCCAATGTGGCCTTGGAGGCCTCACACACTATAAGTGGGCCCTGGTGATCTCTGGCAAAGCAGGGACTGAACAATGAAACATCCCTGGGCCCTCACATTGAATTCCTGGCATGTAGGTTTAGTACAGATTGGAGAAACCTCCCTGTTCCCAAGTACCACTTCGGAGGACACCAGGCCTCGCTTAAAATAAGAGTAACAAATGACTATACCTAAAATCAAAATGTTTGCTGTGTCAAGGAAACTATACGGATTACTCAAAGTCTACAGAAAGATCAAGTAAAATGTCTTTAATTTAACTGCATGCTTGTACAGAATAGATTTTTAAGAAGATGATGTTAAATTCCACATACTCTATAATCACATTGTCAACATTACAGCAAAAATAGGTGAAGAAACATGCAGCATAATTTGCTAAAAACAAGTCCACTTATATCGAGATATTAGAATTTAGGTCAAAACTGAAAAAATGTGTTAAAAATTTGTTTTTGTTTTTTTTTTTTAAGTTTTTGCATTTGGGGCCACACCCGGCGGTGCTCAGGGGTTACTCCTGGCTGTCTGCTCAGAAATAGCTCCTGGCAGGCACGGGGGACCATATGGGACACCGGGATTCGAACCAACCACCTTTGGTCCTGGATAGGCTGCTTGCAAGGCAAGCGCCACTGTGCTATCTCTCCGGGCCCAAAAAGAAAAAAAAATTGTTATTTTTTAAGAATTTAAACAAAAGTTTTCTTCTTTTTAATTTATCTTTATTTAAGCACCATGATTACAAGTGTGTTTGTAGTTGAGCTTTAGTTATAAAAAAGGAACACCCTCCTTCACCAGTGCAACATTCCCACCAACAACATTTGAAAGACAGGTAGAAGTTAGTGCAATGGTGGGAAATTTTTAGACTAGCTAAAAATTTTTCAATAAGAAATCATGGCAGAAAAAAATTAATAATAACATTTTATATGACATTTAAAAAATTCTGAGCAGAGAGTCAGTGTTAACTCTAAACACCACCAGATGTGCTTACACTCCAACTCACAAAATTGGAAACATTGTTAAAATATCAAATAAAAAGGTTACATACTGTGAGAGTTCAGCAAAATTCTATTTATTTCTCTTTAGAAATGGTACAAAAGAGGAAAAAGGAAAAAAGCTGAAAATTTTGAAAGTAAAATTCCTATCCAATGACCATATTTAAAATGAAAAGAGCAGACATTTTCAGGTACGCAAAAAATCTGTTACATCTTGTCATAAAATATATACACTAAAATATTGCAAAAGGGATATTTAAGATTAAGTAATATGAACCAAATGGAAATCCATAACAAAAAGAAATGATTTATGTTAGATATAATCGTATAGATAAACTATGAAATATATGTTGTCTTTTATCAAATTATATATGTATCAATTAACTAATTACAAATACAATGAGAGTCCTTAAAATATATCAAAAATATTTAGGATGAGGACCAGAGCAATAGTACAATGAGTAAAGACTTTACTTCACATATATGCAACCCAGGTTCAATTCCCAGCACCCCAATTGTCCTCTTGAGCCCATCAACAGTGATTCCTGATGCAGTCATAAGAACCCCCTGAACATCACCAGGTGTGGCCCCAAAACAGACAAAAACATTTATGAATAATAACACAAAAATACATAATGTAGAATGTCATCCTTTTCTAAAGTATATTTCAATAGTGATTTTATTCTTAATTTATTTGGGAGAATATTAATAATGTAAAATATATTTTAATACTAAACTAATGTCTTTATCTATATATAAAATATATATAAACCAACATTCAACTTAATTTACTTTATGTTAAATAATTTATCCTAAAATAAATATCCCACTAAATTTAACTCAGGTAAAATATAGTGATTCATAGATTTGAGGCACAGATGCACAAAAATATTCTTGAATCAATAAAACTATAATTTGAAGACTTTCATTAAGAATGTGTAAAATAAAATACTAATACAACTACATGAAATAAAAAATATATAAATTCTTACCAAAGGGAACACATGTGTCTGAAGGGATAGGTTGTATTTGTATTGAAAACTGAAACAATGCTTGATAATTTAAAAATAAAATTTTTGTTTTATTTCTTTTGGGTCACACCCAGAAATTCTCAGGGAGGAGTCACCTGGCTCTACTCTCAGAAATCACACTTGACAAGCTCAAGGGACCATTTGAGTTGACAGAGATTGATCCTGAATTGGGCATGTACAAGAAAAACACCCTACTTCTGTGCTATCGCTCTAGCCACCTGAAAAAATATTTTTAAATTAAGAATTATCTTCAAATGCCATCATATAGAGATAATATTTGAGAATTTATTTTTAAATCTTTACTTATTTTGGGGGGCCACACCCATTTGATGCTCAGGGGTTACTCCTCAGAAATCGCCCCTGGCTTGGGGGGACCATATGGGACGGCAGGGGATGGAATCGCAGTCCTTCCTTGGCTAGCGCTTGCAAGACAGACACCTTACCTCTAGCGCCACCTCTTCGGCTCCTAAATCTTTATTTTTATAAGTGCATTTACAATATATCCTCAATTTTATTCTCATAAGATTGTTAACAGTATAACAGTATGCTATTATCCCAATGATAGTTATAGACACAACTTCAACATATATTTTATATACAATTTAAAAATAATTTTTAAATATAAAATTTAAAAAATCTTATAAGAATTATATTCTTATTATAATTATAGGAAGTTGAACTTTATCTGATATATTAATTACAAAATAAATATTAGCTAATAGTATGATAATATATCACAGAAAATATCTACCAATAACAAAATATCTACTAAATTACTCAAAAGTTTTAATTATCATTAAAATGTATTTCTATTTGATGGGATTTTTAAGTTGTTTTTTTTCTTTTTTTTTATTTTTGTTTAAACACCTTGATTACATACCTATTTGTGTTTGGGTTTCACTCATGTAAAGAACACCACCCTTCACCAGTGCAACATTCCCGTCACCAATGTCCCAAGTCTCCCTCCTCCCCACCCGACCCCCGCCTGTACTCTAAACAGGCTCTCCATTTCCCTCATACATTTTCATTATTAGGACAGTTCAAAATGTAGTTATTTCTCTAACTAATCTCATCACTCTTTGTGGTGAGCTTCCTGAGGTGAACTGGAACTTCCAGCTCTTTTCTCTTTTGTGTCTGAAAGTTATTATTGCAAGAATGTCTTTCATTTTTCTTAAAACCCACAGATGAGTGAGACATCTGGTTTTTCTCTCTCTCTCTCTCTGACTTATTTCACTTAGCATAATAGATTCCGTGTACATCCATGTATAGGAAAATTTCATGACTTCATCTCTCCTGACAGCTGCATAATATTCCATTGTGTATATGTACCACAGTTTCTTTAGCCATTCGTCTGTTGAAGGGCATCTTGGTTGTTTCCAGAGTCTTGCTATGGTAAATAGTGCTACAATGAATATAGGTTTAAGGAAGGGGTTTTTGTATTGTATTTTTGTGTTCCTAGGGTATATTCCTAGGAGTGGTATAGCTGGATCGTATGGGAGCTCGATTTCCAGTTTTTGGAGGAATCTCCATATCACTTTCCATAAAGGTTGAACTAGATGGCATTCCCACCAGCAGTGGATAAGAGTTCCTTTCTCTCCACATCCCCGCCAACACTGTTTATTCTCATTCTTTGTGATGTGTGCCATTCTCTGTGGTGTGAAGTGGTACCTCATAGTTGTTTTGATTTGCATCTCCCTGATGATTAGTGATGTGGAGCATTTTTTCATGTGTCTTTTGGCCATTTGTATTTCTTCTTTGTTGAAGTGTCTGTTCATTTCTTCTCCCCATTTTTTGATGGGATTAGATGTTTTTTTCTTGTAAAGTTCTTTCAGTGCCTTGTATATTTTGGAGATTAGCCCCTTATCTGATGGGTATTGGGTGAATAGTTTCTCCCACTCAGTGGGTGGCTCTTGTATCCTGGGCACTATTTCCTTTGAGGTGCAGAAGCTTCTCAGATTAATATATTCCCATCTGTTAATCTCTGCTTTCACTTGCTTAGAGAGTGCAGTTTCCTCCTTGAAGATGCCTGAAGTCTCAATGTCCTGGAGTGTTTTGCCTATGTGCTGTTCTATATATCTTATGGTTTTGGGTCTGATATTGAGGTCTTTAATCCATTTGGATTTTACCTTCATACATAATGTTAGCTGGGGGTCTAAGTTCAATTTTTTGCAAGTGGCTATCCCAGTTAACTGACTGGGAAAAAATCTTTTCACCCATCATATCAGATAAAGGGCTGATATCCTGAATATACAAAACACTCAGAAAGCTGAGCTCCCCCAAACCAAATAAAGCCATAAAAAATGGGAAGATGAAATGAATAGACATTTCTCTGAGGAAGACCAAAAGATGGCCAACAAACACATGAAAACATGCTCACCTTCACTCATCATTAGGGAAATCCAAATAAAAACTACAATGAGGTACCACCTTACACCAGTGAGGATGGCTCACCTCAAAAATAATAAGAACAATTTATGTTGGCGGTGATGCGGCATGAAAGGCACTCTCATCCACTGCTGGTGGAAATGCCCCCTAGTCCAACACCTATGAAGAACAGTCTGGAGCAGTGGTCCTCAAACTATGGCCCGCGGGCCAAATATTGTATTTGTATCTGTTTTGTTTCTTCATTGCAAAATAAGATATATGCAGTTGCATGAGAATTCGTTCATAAGTTTTGTTTTTACTATAGTCAGACTGTCCAATGGTCTGAGGGACAGAGAACTGGCCCCCTGTTTAAAAAGTTTGAGGACCCCTGGTCTGGAGAGTGCTCAAAGAACTCAGAATTGAGCTACCATTTGACCCAACAATTGCTCTCCTAGGTATCTTCCCCCAAGTTGGAAGGACATTCATTCCAAAGTATGTGTGCACCCCACTATTTATCGCAGGACTCAGATTAATAGCCAAGTCCTGGAACCAACTTCGATGCCCAACAACAGATGAATGGATCATTAAGATGTGGTATCTATACACAATGGAATACTACATGGCAGTCAGAAATGATACAATCACAGACTTTGCAGCAACGTTGATGGACCTAGAACATATTATGTTAAATGAGTAAGCCAGAAGATGAAAGATAAACACAGAATGATAGCACTATTCTGAAGCACCTAGAACATACACCTTATATACAACTAATACTCAACAATCAAATAACAGGAATTAACAGGGTAGAAAAAACCCCAAACACTGTAACAGTCAACATATACCGGAGAGCAGTGCTCAAAACACATAAAAGAGGAACAACACAAACTCTTTACTACACATTATACCACAAAAAAAAAAAAAAAGAAAGAAAAGAAAATATAAAGAAAACCAGCAACAGCAGAAAGCAGCATAGAAAGACCAGGTAAGTAATCAGCCTTCCACTACAAAGGCCCATAATAAGCCTTTAGGGATCTTATACAGGATTACAGGCAAAGGATACCATGGGAAACCACTGACTCCAACGGAAGCATGCCATAAAAATCTGTTTTAATGCCTTAATCTTTCTATAATTAAAATAACCTCTCAGCTTTTCTGTCTACAGGCGTTCTTGGATACAAAGGGTGGACAAACTAAGATTGCATCTCAGGGCTCAATCACACAAGATACCATACACAGCTTGCACTATGAGAATGTCCTGATAAAACTCTTTAACATTCCCTTTATCCCTAGGTAATACCTTCATTTAGGACTTGACACATGTGACCACCCAAACCACCAAAGCAGTAACTGTGACCTATAGACTTTTACTAAAGGCCCTACTCATTGAACTCACTCAACAAACTAGCATTCCCTCGCTCTTTTCTCTACTCTTCTCACTACTGTTTTTTTTTCTTTTTTTCTTCTCTCTTTTTCTTTTTAATTTATTTTCTCTTTTCTTTCCTGCCCCTTTCATATACTTTCCCCTTTGACCCCTTTGAAAATTTGACTATCCCTTCACCCCACAATCCCATCCAGATTCCCCACATTAACACTCTTCATCCTCAGTTCCTATTCCATTAGGCAGAAAGAATGACCTCCTTCCCCAGCGAACCAGTACTCAGCACCCAAGCGAAGGGCCAACCAGTCAAACCCACACCTCGCCTTCTACAAGAAAAGGTAAGGTGCCTTGCCTGCGCTAACCTTGGACGGACCGCGGTTCGATCCCCCGGTGTCCCATATGGTCCCCCAAGCCAGGAGCAACTTCTGAGCACATAGCCAGGAGTAACCCCTGAGCATTACTGGGTGTGGCCCAAAAACCAAAAAAAAAAAAAAAAAAAAAAAAGGCAACCAACTCCCCTGCTGACTCATGGTGCATGGTCCTCCTTACCAACATTTTCTAGCATGGACTGTTACTTGAAACCGGACTTAGCTCTACAAGTATCCCCCAATGTATGAACTCTTCCCATGTCCTCCCTACCGCAAATCTTTTGCCAATCTCAAGAAGGTCAGGATGGGAAATGGAAAGGTGCCCGGGAACCCACACACCACAAGTAAATCTCAAAAGACAATGGGGAAAGCTTATATACCATTATAAGTATAAGACCTGTGTTACACTACCTCTTTACCTTCTTTTCCCCAAATGCAAGATACTTTCTTGCATCACCTTGTTCCTTTAATTATTTTTTTACTTCATTTCTTAAAAATATTTTTCTTGTCATATATATACGTGAGCACATATTTTTTATTTCTATTTTTTATCTTTTTTGGGTGTGTGACATGTTTTTGTTTTCTTCTCTCTCCACCCTCAAATGCACCGGCAATATAATGTAGCACCATTTCTCCCTGCAAAGGCACACTAAAAATAGGGGAAACCTTACATATAAAAACGAGCTCTTATTTATTAAGGATAAGAACTCATACTTGTTTACAATACAGCGGTATCTCACACCTTGAAAATATGTCACGTGGATCCAACTTAGACCTTAGGTGATTAGATACCAACCGTCCAGCCTTGAACCCTGGACCACAGACATAGAAACGACACACTTATTCACTACAGCCACGGGAAACAAATCCCAACCGGGACATCCTTAACAGTGCTCAGACACCAACAAGTGCCAGCCCTAATATGATACCCTGGCAATGAGGAAAATGGGAATAACTTGACCTAAGAGCAAGTTATCCTACCTCACCAGCTAACAATAATACAAAATCAGAAGACTTATCACCCTTTGGTCTGTCCAAATGCAAAGATCGTGATTTACAGATAACTGGCTTACAGAACCATGGCCAAGACTGTATGTATCCTGGGACCAATAAAAAAGCCCTAGTCTAGAGTGTGAGCTACAACCTGCATAACAACTATGATCCCTAGTTCCAGAAGTCTGTCTGAGACTCTTGCAACGGAAGGGAACCTCTGGAAACATAACGGAAGACGCTATCCCACGCCCATCCTAGGATCAGGGCAAAGACTAGGACCGCCAACCACAGAAGACGGATTAAAATGAGACTGAGGGAACAAAACTTATAGACCCACAAAGAAAGACATAATCATAAATTCAACTCCTTGACTCGTGCAGATATCGAGACCTCTAGATACAGAGGTCTGATGTTATCACACAGGACAGAGCAGAAGTCTTCCAAACACCACAAAAGCACCAAGGGGAGAGTAAATAACCTGAAAGGAGTCTATAGTTAATCCCATGACAATATACTTCAAGGGTGGAGAAACCCTGTATCTCTTAGGCAAAGGAAATTCCTTTTCGAATGACCCCAATATTTACTGTGCATCTGCAGGAGGGAAAAAAAAGCACAAAACAATTTTTATTATTATTTACTTATCTATTTTTTGTTGATTGCATTGTTGTGGTTTGGCTATTGAAGTGGATGTCTCCATTTATATTTATTTATTTATTTTCTTCTTTTCTTATGTGCTCTGCCACATTTTTTTTTATCTTAATACCATGGCTTTTATATGGTGCTTACCCTTTTGTTTTGTTTTGTTTTGTTTGTTTGTTTTTTTTGGAATGCTCACTAGATATTTTATTTGACAGTTCTTTATGTACTGTTGTGGTGTTTCACCTTCTTTTTCCCCTTCTTCTCTCAAACCAAGGATGAAAGCCTCTAGAAGGACTCTGCCCATTTCCAGAGTATCTGGTTCTTCTTTTCTTTTCTTTTTTCTCCAGGTTATTACTTTTTTCTTCTTCAAACAAAACCGCATAACTTGAACTATCTAGTCCCGCCTCCAAATTGGGGCGGGAGAATAAGGGAGGTACCAAGACCAAATAGGTGTAAGAGCACTAAGTAGTAAGCTAGGCACAGAGGGGACCACTTATTCTAGAAGCCCCAGGGGTAAGGGAAGAGGTTATGGGAAGAAGGACGGGAATGGAGGTGAAGGGAGGACAATTTGGTGATGGGAATTTCCCTGATTTTATGTTAATATGTACCTAAAATATTATTGTCAATGATATGTAAGCCACTATGATTAAAATAAAAATTATATTTAATTAAAAAAATGAATACTTAGCCAAAAAAAATAGGAATCGCTACTTAACAGCAAATGTCAAATTCATACCAAAAGGCTGGAAGCCACTATTCTAGAACTTGATATACATGAAATTATTCTTTTATTTGTGGTAAATTATATATTATATATATATAAATTACATTATATTGAATTCATTTGAGAGTCCTGACTCTAGTAGTACATGTACAAGATATTCTTTGCTGTATTCATTGTAAGGACAACCAAGTTTCTTCATTTGCTCTTCTGTTGATGGATACGTGAACTTGCTAGACTTTATTGTGAGAAAAATTGCTCACAACGTTTTTTTTTATAATATTTGTCTAGACATGCATGTTCATTTGTTCTGTGAAAATATCTAATGATTTATAAGTGATAAAGCAAATGTTTGTTTAATTTTATTTTAAAGATTGTTTATTTTTCAAATTGGTGATACCAAGGAAGAAAGAAAGAAAGAAAGAAAGAAAGAAAGAAAGAAAGAAAGAAAGAAAGAAAGAAAGAAAGAAAGAGAAAGAAAGAAAAAAGAAAGAAAGAAAAAAGAAAAAAGAAAGAAAGAAAGAATGAAAGAAAGAAAGAAGGAAGGAAGGAAGAAAGAAAGAAAAAAGAGAAAGAAAGAAGAAAGAAGAAAGAAAGAAAGAAAGAAAGAAAAAAGAAAGAAAGAAAGAAAGAAAAAAGAAAAGAAAGAAAAAGGAAAAGAAAGAAAGAAAGAAAGAAAGAAAGAAAGGAAGGAAGGAAGGAAGGAAGGAAGGAAGGAAGGAAGGAAGGAAGGAAGGAAGGAAGGAAGGAAGGAAGGAAGGAAGGAAGGAAGGAAGGAAGGAAAGAAGGAAGGAAGGAAAGAAGGGGAGGGAAATTGAATTGGAAGGAAAATTTGGAAGAGGGATAGCTACTAAATTTTTGTTTCAGAATAGTTATTTTCAGATAATAACTAGCTTGCTGAACCCATATGTGTCGTTAATGCTCAGCCAGAGATTTCTTTTGTGCCACCCTGCTGTGTTTGCGTCTACTTCTGGCTCTATGCTCTGGGATGACTTCTGGCAGGTCTCAGCAAACCATATGTGATTACCAAGAATAGAGCCTGACCTCTCATGCAAGGCAGCATCTTAACCTCTGTACTAGCTAGCATTCTGGCCCCAACACAGAAATGATTGCATATAAAAAAATTGGTAATATTTGTGTTCTATTGTATGTAAACAGAAATTGAGGTAGCAATAAGTATGAGAATTAGAAGGTTGGTTGTTAGAAGGATATATAAAATTTCCTGTTACATAAAACAGAACTCAAAGTTGCAGATTTTTTTCTTTTATTAATCTAACAAAACCCATAGTTGTGACAATTTAAAAATCTCTGCCACTTTTGATTTTGCTCATGTTTACTTTGTTTGTTTTCTCAGTATATGATTTTCATTGCTGTAGTGTTTTCTTTGTTGTTCTGGTATTATTGCTAAATTATGGGTATGACACATTGACTAATGGGAATTAACATAATCAAGCCTTTAATGAATGCTTTCCTATTTATTTGGGTAGAGATGAGGGGGGTTGTCTTTTTAAAAATTTTACTACCAAGTTTATTTTATTTACTTTATTTTGTCCAAATTTCTCTAGTTGAGACCAGAGTGGTGGCACAGCAGTAGGGCATTTGCCTTGCATAAGGCTGACCTAGAACAGCCCCTGGTTTAATTCCTGGCATCCCATACGGTCCTCCAAGTCAGGTGCTATATCTGAGTGCATATTCCGGAGTAACCCATGAGTGTCACTGGGTGTGGCCCCAAAACAAACAAACAAAAAAAACAAATTCTAGTTCTACAATAAATTTTTTACAAAATTCTTAAGTATAGCAGTTTCAATCATAACAGAATGCTAATACCCAGTGAAGTATTGAGGAGGGAAAGCACTGTATAATTATAAACTATGATTAAACCCATTTGTGGGAAACTAAGGGCAGAGTTTCCTGATTCTGACTATCAGAAAAGGGTTCTGAACCCTTTTATTTCCCAATTTAAAGAGACAGAATGACTAGAAGTAGGTGATTTGGCATATTGCCCTTCTTCCCAGTCAAAGAAACTCTCTTAAAATACTTCCCTTGATGACATGGTTTGTTTAGAACAAAATCTCTAGGTGTTTTTAGAAAGGGATGTTTTCTTCTCTTTTTGTCTGAAACATCAGAAAAATTTGTTGTCTATTCTTTAATATGAGAACCTGGGCTATATCTCCTGGAGGTAAAATTAATGAAAAAACAGTTCCTTCCTACAACTAGGTTCCCACTGGTTTTGACTCTGAAACTAGTCAATATCCAGCGGTCAGCATTCTGTCACTTACTGATTAAGTAGCCTTCCAGTAACTGACTGCAGAATTTTCTGCTTCCAATAAACTGCAATACTCCATATATGTCAATTTCTCCACTTTTGGAGCAGCAATTTTCTCCCATTAACCTTAGGCCTTTTATTCTAAAAATTCATGACTTTGAATTTTCCAAATTTTCCTTCTTATGGTAAACATGAGAATAGCATTTTCCATGGCCTATCCGTAAAAATATGCTGGGTGCTTTTTAAGGGTTTGAAGCATTGGAGGAGTTGTTTGTCTTAGGTTCTGTAACTGAAAGATGAGACCACACAATTAAAATAAAGCAAAGCAAAGATTTATTCTGTCTACCGACAAACTACAAACTGGCCTTTCAGGGGTCACAACCAGGTTCTATAGGGCTAGAAGCAAGAAGTCTTGACTTTAAGTTGATTAGATGTTATTTAGGATGTTTTTTTCTAGGGTGTTTTATCATGTCCTTTTATGGCTAGATGTCTACGGTGATATATTTTAGCTTATGGAACTTTGAGGATCTGCATCATTTTTGTTGTGATAGAAACTTAGCACTTACCTTGGAACTTATCATTGTTATCTTTAAAAGAAAACTCAATTTTGGATTGTCAAAATGGAGTCCCTTCTGCTCCAGACTTCACATTCCCTTCTCTTCTCTTGGACCTTAGTCAAATCTTTGACTTTACTTGAACTCCCTCATATCTTTTCCTGTTTATTGGCACATACTGGGACTTTAGCACAATCATTTTTACTGCAATTATGTGAGCCTACTTAAAACAGAAGAGGAAATCTTGTGGAGCATAAAAAAAAAAACAACAAATCTCAAATCAAAGATTAGGAGAAGGTGTCAGTTTGACTCACAAACCCTCCATTCATATTTTGGGTAAGAGTCCAAGTATAGTCCATGAGCAAATGTGGGGTGTTTATCCCAGCCAATTGACCCATGGTCACTACCATCAGCAGGAGCATTAGGACGATCTGAATTCTGATCTGGTTCTAGGAGCTGAGTCAGCTGAATCTATAAGGGTTTTTTTTTTTTTTAATCTGGGCGAGTGACTTCCCACCTCCAGTAACAAGATGGTTCCTGAGTCTTCTTCAAGTCTGCAAATTTACCAGCTGCTGGAGTGCAGAACACAACAATAATCCAGTTGTATAGACAGATAGGCTGTTAGGGTTGTTGACCTCCCTGCACTGGGTCAGAGAGAAATGCCTCCCACACCTGGTACTAATTATTATATCCTTAACATTACTAGAAGACACAATTTTTGCTCATGTTTTTCTTCCACCACCAAGCCTCTTTAAATGTTAGTGTCCAGTTTATTCTTTCTACTTGCCCCAACTTCTGAGATAGGCAGGTATAGTGTAATTTCCAATTGATGTCAATGGCCTTACCTAGTTGAGGTCCTATGGCCCCTCTTGCCCTTGTTCCCCTGGCATTTTTCCTAATTATCTTCCTGATTCACAGTTTTACTTGACAATTCACCACCTTAGAAGTTATTAAGGGAAGTGTGGGATGAAGTGGAAGCCTCATGCCCCAATTCCAAGGCATTGGAAAAATATGGATCTAGAAGCAAATACAAACACAGGAAATAATACACACAGAGTTAAGGGATAAAACTGGTTCAGGAACTTCCACATACAAGTCATCCACTCCTCAGAGGCAGATATCTTAGTGGTGGAAAACCAAAACCCCAAGCAGTGTTTTCCTTTGGTCTTTATTAGGAAGTGTAAGACAACATCCTGGGATGGAGAACAGATGGTCTAAGATACAAATGGCAATGATTCTTCCATTCAATGAGCAACAAGCATATCCTGAATAGAATGGAACATGTTAATCTAACATCTCTCCTTTTAGACTTTATAGAAAAACACAGGAATATGAGGTAAAGTAATTTGCATCCCAAGGTTTGAAGAAAAAAGGTGGATGTCTTTATCTAAAAGATAAAAATGGTGGCAATATTTTGCATAGATTCATCAGAGGTTGTAAAAATAGAAAAAATACTTTTGACAACCCCCCCAAAAAAAAGAAAGAAAAAAAAATTTGGCCTAAAAACAGAATTTCTCTACCTATGAAGCATCCTGCCATAAAACCAACTATAGGTTACAGGCATACTTATTTGTCTAACTCCAAAGTCTTTCTTCAGGTCCAACACCCACCATCACTACAGGTATCAAGGAATTCAATCAAAACAGAAAAAGATGACCATATACTGAGCATCCTTTCTTAAATCAACTGAAGTATTCCATATTTAAACCCACATAGGTTGAAGTTATATTGTTTTTTCTGATGGAGAGAATTTGTTTCTGATTTTGTATTAATACCAATTTTTCTGAGAATTAACCATTTTGTTAGGGGTGGGTCCAATCTACAAGAGTTGTAATAGGGAGTGACAATCTTACATATCCACTTTTTGATTCAGTCATCTACAGAACAATAGTTTTTTTTCCTCTGTTTTCACCTGAAACCTTTCCAGATGGCTGGGTATACTTGGCTTGTTTTTTTTTTTTTTTTTTTTTTTTTTGCATAAAGCTAGCACACTTGGCAAAATCTTTATTTGGGGTACCCATTTATTTACCAAAGAAATTCTGAGGATTGTTCTAGGCCAGAGTAGGTGTTTTATCAATAAAGATATTAATACTTTACCAGTCACATCAGGGTTACCTAGGCCTGGCCAATGTAAAGATGTGAAGGTCAGGTCAGCATGATGAGCCAGAGGTGGCTCTGGGCCTCTCATCCTCTGTCCCTCACCAGGGTTAGGAGAGATTCTGGTCTCCATTCTAATCCTCAGCCTTTGGCTAGTTCTTAACCATCTAGATGTTCATAGATGATTTCTATATCCTAGGCCAGTCTGCCTGTATGGTTTCCCTGAGGAAAGCATAATACAAGCAGAATACTTGTAACAATACCAATTATTACTGGACCTACTCCTGTCATTTACCTCAAACCCCTTCCACTCTGTTTACATAGGGTTCTGGGATCCCCTAGCTGACTTTTAAGATTTCTTTTCTGCATGAGAAATAACCCTCACTACAAAGAGGAAAACTTCTTACCTGTATTTATGCAAACCAACATAGTTCATAATGCCATGAAGCATAAAAAATACTGAAGGTGCAAAGAAAAGGGAAAAAATGCTTCTCAAATGTACAGAATCACATAAAAACAATTATCTATATAATTTTGAGTTCTATGTGCAAAACCATTATTTCCTATCATTTCTAAAGGTCTAGTTATCTAAGAGCACTGTGACATAAATTTAGAGCTCCTATTTTCCTTTTCCATAGAATATTTTATACAAAATACTTAGATAATTTCTAATTTATAGACATACTAATAATCATCATCCAGTTTGACCACACATTATCTTTTCTTTCCACACATCCTCAAATCTTCTGTATATTCCTTTACATTCATTCTGTAACTTTTCTTCATTCCAAATTGCAACATAAATTGTAACCAATTCTTTGCACTTTCACAAAATTCCCTTCTTTTCCCCCAACATTCATAAATCCATATATCATCTTTCTTGCCTAAAAAGACCATCTACACATCTTATATAATTATTCCTTTCTTCATTCTCAATTGGACGGTCCTACAACATACATCTGCATTTGCCCAGCACAGAGCACCATTTAGGGCTATTCTTGGCTCTGTGTTCTTGCCTCTTTTGGTGACTTTTCCTGTATTTTCCTTTTAAATATTTGTTGTGACTCAAGGAGGGAAACTTGTGACTGCTCTTTTTTAATTTAGAAACAAATTTCTAGGCATGCTTATATCAAGTGCGATTAAATTGTCTTTTGTGGTACTTATTAAAGATCTTTAACTCATTTTCATAGATTTCCCATTCTTTGGATATTGACAATCAAGTACATTACATATATATAGCATTTACTAATATTACCATGATCTATTGAGATTTTCACACATTTAACTATCTTAAGGCCAACATTAAATTAGATACCTAGTGACAAAATTAACATAAAATTTAGTTACCATAACAATATCATGTTTTTCCATGGACTGAGCAGACATAATTAACAACATAGTATGAAAAAACCAATCACAATGATTTGCAAAAAATTTCACCCAATTATTCATTCTTCTAAACCACTAAAGTGGCAATACTCCCCAAAGCATTGTACAGATTTAATACTATCCCTCTAAAGATACCCATGACATTTTTCAAAGAAGTGTATCAAACACTGCTAAAATTAATTTGGAACAATAAACACCCAGTAATAGCTAAAGTAATCCTTGGGAAAAGGAATATATGAGGCATTACTTTCCCCAATTTTAAACTGTATTACAAAGCAATAGTTATCAAAACATCATGGTATTGGCATAAAGACAGATTCTTAGATCAGTGGAATTAACTCATATTCAGAGAATGTTCCCCAGACATAAAATCAACTAATGTTTGATAAAGGGGCAAGAAAATCAAAATGGATCAAGAAAGTCCTCTTCAACAAGTGGTGTTGGCATAACTGGCTTGCCACTTTTAAAAAAGCTAACTTAGAAACCCCCCCCCATCTAACACCATGCACAAAGACCAAATCCAAATGGATTAAAGACCTTGGTATCAGGCCTGAAACCATAAAGTATATAGAACAACATGTAGGTAAAATACTATATGACATTGAGACTAAAGGCATCTTCAAGGAGGAAACAGCACTCTCTAAACAAGTGGAAGCAGAGATAAACAGATGAGACTATAGTAAGCTCAGAAGCTTCTGCACCTCAAAGGAAATAGTGCCTAGGATACAAAAGCCAACCACAGAATGGGAGAAACTATTCACCCAACACCCATCAGACAAGAGACTAATATAAAAAAATATACCAGTTACTGACAGAACTTAACAAGAATAAAAACATATAGCCCCATCAAAAATGGGAAGAATAAATGAACTGACATGTGCTCAATGACTAAAATACATGAAAAGAAAAATGCTCCACATCACTAATCATCAGGGAAATGCAAATCAAAACTACAATGAGGTACCATCTTACACAGAAACTGGCATTTATTACAAAGAACAAGAACAATTAGTGCTGGTGATGATGTGAAAAGAAAGGAACTCTTATTCACTGTTGGTGTGAATGCCGTTTAGTCCAGCCTTTGTGGAAAATATTATGGAGATTCCTCAATAAACTGGAAATAGGGTCGGAGCAGTGGCGCAAGCAATAAGGCATCTACCTTGCCCACACTAGCCTAGGACCATGGTTCATTCCCCAATGTCACAGATAGTCCCCTAAGCCTGGAGCAATTTCTGAGTGCATAGCCAGGAGTAACCCCTGAACGCCACTGGGTGTGGCCCAAAGGCCAAAAAAAAATCAAATTGGAAATTGAGCTCGCATATGATCCAGCTATATCACTCCTAGGGATATAACTGGGAATACAAAAATACAATACAAAAATCCCTTCCTCACACCTATATTCATCATAGCACTACTTACAATACCCAGATTCTGGAAACAACCAACATGCCCTTCAACAGGTGGATGGCTAAAGAAACTGGTACATATACACAATGGACTATTATGTAGCCATCAGGAGAAGTCATAAAATTTTCCTATACATGGATGTACATGGAATCTATTTTGCTGAGTAAAATAAGTCTGAGGGAGAGAGACACAGAATAGTATCACTTGTCTATGGGTTTTAAGAAAAATTAAAGACATTACTGCAATAAGGCCCAGAGAAAAGAGTTAAGGGCTGGAATTGCTGGAAGGATTGGCTCAAAATTTGAAGCTCACCACAAAGAGTGGTAAATGCTGTTAGGGAAATAACTACACTAACATCTAGCATGACAATATAAAAGAAGTAGAATGCCTGTCTTGAATGCAGGCAGGGGTGAGGAAGGGGGTATTTGTGTAAAAATGTTGCACTAGTGAAGGGGAGTAATCTGTTTATGACTGGAACCCAAATATAATCATGCTTGTAATCATGGTGCTTAAATAATTATTTATATTAAACAATTTTTTAAATTAAAAAATAAAATAAAATTTATATACCTGTAGAAAATAAAGGCATAGCTTTTGAAAAAATTTTAAAAAAGAGACTGGTGTTTCCTGACTTTTCACCTCCACTCTTTGTTTAGTACCAGAGTTGCAGATTAAACTTATAACAAAGACAGACAGAGTACTCAACTACAAGCACAAAACTACAACATAAAGTTTTGCTGAACTCAAACCAAGGGGTTGGAAATTTCTTTAGAGTTCCCCTGACTCATAGTCTTGATCAAGATGACACAAAAGACAGAATGACAATGACAACATACTGGGTACCCAAAGCAGGGATGTATGGACTCAACCACCTGTGCCCTGGCAAACATAGCAGTTCCTGCTGCAACCCTTGAGCCTCTCCAAAGGGTCAATTGACTCCAGGTCAATGGGAGTCTTTTCTACCTCTCAACTCCTGCTATGACCTCTCAGACTCTTCCAAACCTCACAGCTCCTGCTGCAAATCTTACGGTTCCTTTTACGACTCTAGGTAGGAGTGGTCATCCCTGCACTTTCTCTGGCCTGGCCTGGTGTAAATCTGCATCCAGTTTTTCACCAAGAGCTATAAACAGAACTTCATCTTCCTTAGGCATTCTCTTACCTCGAGGAGGACACAGAATATTCACGAAACCTTGACAGCTATGTTGGTGTCTTGGTCTTTGTTGTTTGATCCCAGGTGAGACTCCAAATGTTAATGTCCGGAGTCAAAGAATAAGACAACAAAACAAAGCAGAGCTTTATTCCAGTTACCAACATGCTACAAACTGACCAATCAGGGCCATCTCAGTCAGGGGGCGACCCCATCTGAGGTTACAAGACAGGTTATATAGGGCTAGACTCAGGAATCTTGATCTATAAGTTGATTATCTGTTGTCTAAGGTGTTTCTAAAGTGTTTCATCAATTCCTTTTTATGGCTAGATGTCTAGGGTGATATATTGTAGTTTATAAGGCCTTAGAGTCTGTGTCATTATTGTTGGGATAGAAAATTGGCCTTTAAATGGAGACTCAGTCTTATTAGCCTTAAATGGAAACTTAACTTTGGGTTAACAAAAATGTAGTCTCTTCTGCTTCAGGCTTCATAGTTTGTATTTAATGAAGATTCAAAAGTAATCATCTGACTGTGGCTAAAAAGAGCCACACGTCTCACATTATTGCCTTATTTGAAAAGCTCTTTTTAAGAGAAGTTAGGAAATTTAGTAGTAACCTAAAATTGATCTTCCATGGCCTGACTCCATATAGGAAAATTTTGCTAAATTAATGAATAAAAAGAAAGAAATACTAAATGAATCTTCTTCTTCTTCTTCTTCTTCTTCTTCTTCTTCTTCTTCTTCTTCTTCTTCTTCTTCTTGACAAAATCAACATATATATGTATCACAAAATTATATAGTCAGTGACCTCACAAGTTACCTTCTAAATTGCAATGCACATTAAACATTGTTATTCAATATCCAAAAATATATTAATTAATTATAGAATCATTACATTATTAAATATATTGCTCAAGATATTTTGAAACAAGAAACACAAATGCACAAACTGATTCAACTCCAATATTTTATAAAATATTTAACTTTTAACAAGAATCTAAACCAGGGGTCTCAAACTTGCAGCCCGCCGGCCGTTTACAATGCCCTCCGTACAACATTTTGTGGCCCTGCCCGAGAGGAATCTTTTTTGTTTAGTTTTGTTTTAGTTGTTTAGGTCACACCCTCCAATGTTAAAGGCTTACTACTGACTTTGCACTCAAGGATCACCCCGACTTTGCCTCCTGCGGCCCCCAGGTAAATTGAGTTTGAGACTCCTGGCTAAACCAATGATTTCTTTTGCATAGGAGTTCCTTAAATTACTCAAATCTGCCCTGTATTCTAGAAAAAAATTATCTATTATATACTTTTAGTTGTTTTATTTTATATGATGTTCACACATACACAAAGTGCTAAAGTGAGGGTTAAGGAAGTACTCCGGAGTCAGAGCCATATAATAAAATGACCATGTATTGCCAGAGATGAGCACTTGCTCCTTAATGCAGAGCATGCAGAGCATACTCCCATGCGTGGAGTCATCTCTCTCACTAATTTTGTCTCGGTCTCATAGAAAATAATTTGACACTTATTCAAAAGCTAAACCTCCACTTTAAATAAAAAGTGAAGTTTGAGGCTAAATAAAATGTAAAAGTATAAATCTAAACATTTTTATAAGAAATGAATATTTATTACATGGTTTCGCAGACAAACAACAGCTCAGAAACTTTACGGAGTCAAAACCAGTCTTAATAGAAAAACTGAAAGATCTAATTTAAGACAACTGACCAAAAGACACACCAAATTTTGATATAAAGATGGCATTAAATCCCAGGCCAATTCTTTCTCTTAATGTCAATGGACTAAATACACCAGTTAAGAGACACAGAGTGGTTAAATGGATTAAAAAAAAAAAAAAAAAAAAAAAACCTCAATCCAACCTTCTCCTGCCTGGGCCCGGAGAGATAGCACAGCGGTGTTTGCCTTGCAACAGCCAATCCAGGACCAAAGGTGGTTGGTTCAAATCCCAGTGTCCCATATGATCCCCTGTGCCTGCCGGGAGCTATTTCTGAGCAGACAGCCAAGAGTTATCCCTGAGCATCGCCAGGTGTGGCCCAAAAGCCAAAAAAAAAAAAAAAAAAAAAAAAGAAAGAAACGCACCTGAATAGTCAGAACAAATATCGACTCAAAATAAAAGGCTGGAGGAAAATGATTCAAGCAAACAAAACGCGTAAAAAAGCTGGAGTGGCCATACTAATATCAGATGATGCAAACTTTATACTCAGGAAAGTTGTAAGGATAAAGATGGACATTTTATATTAATGAAGGGATATGTACAGCAGGAAGAAATCACTCTCCTAAACATATATGCACCGAATGAGGGGCCAGCAAAATATTTAATACAATTGTTGACAAATATGAAAAATAATATCAATAACAACACAATAATTGTGGGGGACCTCAACACGGCTTTGTCAACACTGGATAGGTCAACCAAACTGAAACCCAACAAGAATATACTAGACCTGAGAAGAGAAATGGAAGAAAGAGGCCTAATATATATATATATATAGGACACTCCATCCCCAGAAAACTGGATACACATTTTTCTCCAATGTATGTGGGACATTCTCCAGGATAGACTACATGCTGGCACATAAAACATACCTCCATAATATTAAGAAGGTAGAAATTTTGCAGGCTACGTTCCCTGACCACAAGGCTTTGAAATTATATGTGAATTCCAAAGGGAAACAGAAGAAAAACTTTAACACCTTGAAGTTAAACAGCCTCATACTAAATAACCAGTGGGTCCGAGATGAAATCAAAGAGGAAATCAAAACTTTCCTGGAAAAAATGATAATAAAGATACAAACTATCAGAACTTATGGGACACAGCAAAACAGTACTGAGAGGAAAATTTATAGCTTTGCAAGCACACATCAGGAAAGAAGAAGAGGCCTACCTGAATAGCTTAATGACACAACTCATAGAATTAGAATGTGCTCAACAAAAGGAACCCAAAATAGGGAGACAGAAGGAAATAACAAAGCTGAGAGCAGAAATCAATGAAGTGGAAACCCAAATCAATGAAAATGAAACCCAAAATCAATGAAAGCAGAAGTTGGTTCTTCGAAAAAATTAACAAGATTGATAGAACACTGGCAAAACTAACAAAGAAAGAGAGATAGAGAAACTTGATAACTCATATTAGGAATGAAAAAGGAGAGATCACAACTGATATGACAGAGATTCAAAGGGTAATCAAAATTTACTTTGAGAAACTCTATGCCACTAAAAATGAGAGCCTGGAAGAAATGGATAAATTCTTGGATTCTTATAGTCTTCCATGGTTGAATGAATAAGATGCAGCATACCTAAACACCCCCATCACTATTGATGAAATTAAAATGGTAATCAAATATCTGCCCAAAAACAAAAGCCCAGGCCCAGATGGGTTCACTAATAAATTCTTTCAAACTTTCCAAGAGGAACTACTAGAAATCCTGGCAAGACTCTTTCATGAAATCAAATAAACAGAAACACTTCCAAATAGCTTTTATGAAGCTAACATCACCTTGATACCTAAACCAGACAGAGATGCTATGAAAAAAGAAAATTACAGACCAATATCACTGATGAATGCAGATGCAAAGATCCTCAACAAAATCCTGGCAAATAGAATTCATATCTTCATTAAGAAGATCATCCACTACGATCAAGTAGGTTTCATCCCAGGAATACAAGGATGGTTTAGCATATGTAAATCTATCAACATAATACACAACATCAAAAACAAGAAAAATAAAAATCACATGATCATATCAATAGAGGTAAAAAAGCATTTGATAAGGTCCAACACCCATTCTTGATCAAAACTTTCAGCAAGATGGGAATGAAAGGAACCTTTCTCAAAATAGTTAAGGTCATCTACCACAAGCCAGTGGCAAATATTATCCTCAATGGAGAAAAACGAAGAGCCTTCCCCCTAAATTCTGGCACAAGACAAGGCTGTCCTCTCTCACCACTCCTATTCAACATAGCACTGGAAATATTCACCATAACTATTAGGCAAGAAAAATATATCAAGGGAATCCAGATAGGAAAGGAGGAAGTGAAGCTCTCGCTGTTTGCAGATGACATGATACTCTACATAGAAAAGCCTAAAGACTCTACCAAAAAGCTTCTAGAAACAATAGACTCGTATAGCAAGGTGGCAGGCTACACAATTAACACATAAAAATTAATGGACTTTCTATACACTAATAGTAATAAGGAAGAAATGGACATTAAGAAAACAACCCCATTCACAAGTGTCACACAAACTCAAATATCTTGGAATCAACTTGACTAAAAATGTGAAGGACCTATCCAAAGAAAACTATAAAACACTTCTCCAAGAAATAAGAGAAGACACACAGAAATGGCAACACATAAGCTGCTCATGGATTGGCAGGATTAACATCATCAAAATGGGAATACTCACCAAAGCATTGTACAGATTTAATGCGATCCCTCTAAAGATACCTGTGACATTCTTCAAAGAAGTGGATCAGGCACTTTTAAAATTTATTTGGAATAATAAACACCCTCGAATAGCTAAAGCAAGCATTGGAAAAAACAAGATGGGAGAAATTAATTTCCCCAACTTTAAACTACAAAGCAATAGTTATCAAAACAGCATGGTATTGGAATAAAAACAGGCTCTCAGATCAGTGGAATAGACTTGAATACTCAGAAAATGTTCCCCAGACATATAATCACCTAATTTTTGATAAAGGAGCAAGAAATCCTAAATGGAGCAAAGAAAGCCTCTTCAACAAGTGGTGTTGGCACAATTGGATAGCCACTTGCAAAAAATTGAACTTAGACCCCCAGTTAACATCAGGTTTGAAGGTAAAATCCAAATGGATTAAAGATCTCGATAATCAGACCCAAAAACCATAAGATATAGAGAACAACACGTAGGCAAACCACTCCAGGACAATGAGACTACAGGCATATCCAAGGAGGAAACTGCACTTTCCAAGCAAGTGAAAGCAGAGATGAACAGATGGGAATATATTAAGCTGAGAAGCTTCTGCACCTCAAAGGAAATAGCACCCAGGATACAATGAGTGGGAGAAACTATTCACTCAATACCCATCAGATAAGGTGCTAATATCCAAAATATACAAGGCACTGACAGAACTTTTAAAATAAAAAAAAAATCTAATCACATCAAAAAATGGGGAGAAGAAATGGACAGACACTTTGACAAAGAAGAAATACAAATGGCCAAAATACACATGAAAAAATGCTCCACATCACTAATCATCAGTGAGATGCAAATAAAAATAACTATGAGGTACCACCTCACACCACAGAGATTGGCACACAAAAAAAAAAAAGAATGAGAACAAACAGTGTGGGTGGGGACGTGGAGTGAAAGGAACTCCTATCCACTGCTGGTGGGAATGCCATCTAGTTCAACCTTTATGGAAAGCAATATGGAGATTCCTCCAAAAACTGGAAATTGAGCTCCCATACGATCCAGCTATACCACTCCTAGGAATATACCCTAGGAACACAAAAATACAATACAAAAATCCCTTCCTTACACCTATAGTCATCGCAGCTCTATTTACCATAGCAAGACTCTGGAAACAACCAAGATGCCCTTCAACAGATGAATGGCTAAAGAAACTGTGGGATATATGCACAATGGAATATTATGCAGCTGTCAGGAGAGATGAAGTCATGAAATTTTCCTACACATGGATGTACATGGAATCCATTATGCTGAGTGAAATAAGTCAGAGAGAGAGAGAAAAAAACGCAGAATTGTCTCACTCATCTATGGGTTTTAAGAAAAATGAAAGACATTCTTGCAATAATAATTTTCAGACACAAAATAGAGAAAGGCTGGAAGTTACAGTTCACCTCATGAAGCTCACCACAAACATGGATGAGTTTATTTAGAGAAATAACTACATTTTGACCTATCCTAATAATAGAACGTATGAGGATTATAAAAAACCTGTCTATAGTACAGGTGGGGGTTGGTTGTGGAGAAGGGAGATTTGGGTCATTGGTGATGGGAATGTTGCACTGGTGATGTGTGGTATTCTTTACATGACTGAAACCCAAACACAATCATGTATATAATTAAGGTGTTTAAAGAAAATATATAAAAATAAATGAGTATTTTGTACATATTTTCAATGAAATATTATTTAATATTAACCACAACCTATGTTAACAGACATCACTGTTATCATTTAGTTGAGGGTATATTGGGCCCATAGTTGGCAGTGCTCAGGGTTTACTCCTGGCTCTGTGCTCACGAATTATTCCTGGCTAGGTCCAGGGACACAGTATTTTAAAATAAAAATATTGAATATTATAGGAGGAATACTGAGTTTTTTCCTCTGTTGGATATGTTTAAAAGATGGGGCTGTTTAAATATTCACAGATTTTTTGTAGTCTAGTGATATTGAAGAATAGACCTATGATTAAAGTAGAGCAGAAACATAAATTTTCTATGTTTTCACACTTGAAATGTTATCATACTATAAAAATATTGGTTGAAAATGTAGGCTTTAGTACCAGAGAGATAGCACAGCAAAAGGTGCTTCTCTTGCATATAGCTAGCTCCATTTTCATATGTGCTACAATACCTAGTTCCCTTAGTACCACCACGAATGATCCCTGAACATAGAGCCAGGAGAGAAATCTAAGGATATTAATGCTAATATTCCCAAAGGGCATCGTTTAAAATTTTTGATCTTTGAATTTTAAGTTTTATTCTTGCTTCATAAACTTAAATTTCTGAAAAATCTCTATTTTCTCATGTGTCAATTAGAAATAATACAAATCTATATTTTATCCTCTCAATAATGTTAATAGAGTTAAATTCAAAATGAATGCATTTTTGTACCATTGTATACTGCTCATTGATTGAAAGAAATCATTATTATTAGTATCAAATCTTGAAAAATATTTTATTTATAATTCTATTTGTTGAGTAATTTATTCATATATTTTACTTTTTTTATTCATTATTCCATTGGTATTGAATATAACATATAGGTAACAAACAAAGAACATCATTATATAATTTTTCTGATTGTTATTTTTAAGAATTAATGCTTTCTTATCAAAGATTCAGTGCTATCTATAATTATAAAATAAACTATAAAGTAATATGGATTTGAGATTTATAAAATCAATGTATTTTCTTTGTTTTAAGGTAAATGATTCTTCTATGTATATAACTCAAGTTCTATAGCAAAGGTTTGGTTTTCAAATTAAATAAATTATTTTTACAATATTAACTATCATATTATAATAAATAAGTCTCAAAAGCAGGAGGATAAATAGTGATTATGGCTTTGACCTTGCATGTGAACTACATGGTTTCAAACCCAGGCATCACATTTGATGATTACTAAACGTAGAGCGAGGAATAAACACAGACTATAGCTGGGGGTGGCCCCAAATAAAAAAAAATAGTCTGAAAAGAAATGTTATTGACTCAGGAAAAATTAATATTTAGAAAATTATAAATAAATATCCAGAAAAAAACAAAATACAATTATTACAAATAATAATACAAAATACAATTAGCTGAAAAAGTTACTCAAAACATTAAATTGACTGACTCAGTTTTTACTTGCTTTGAATTGATCTTTTTCATAAATACATATTATAATATAGACCAATACAAATAGGCTTTAATAAAGTACAGATTCTATGTTAAATATAGAAAATGATAAAGTTGCTTTCTCTCCACATCCCCGCCAGCACTGATTGTTCTGTTCTTTGTGATGGGTGCCAGTCTCTGTGGTGTGAGATGGTACGTCATTAATTTATATCTCCCTGATGATTATGATGTAGAGCATTTTTTCATATGTTTTGGCCATTTGTATTTCTTCTTTGAGGAAATGTCTGTTCATTTCTTCTCCCCATTTTTTGATGGGTTTATATGTTTTTCTCTTATTAAGTTCTGTCAGCAGCTTTTATATTTTTCGTATTAGTCCCTTGTCTGATGGGTATTGATTGGGTGAATAGTTTTCCCCATTCTGTAATTGACTTTTGTATCTTAGGCAATATTTCCTTTGAGATGCAGAAGTTTCTTAGTTTAATATAGTTCCATCTGTTTATTTCTGTTTCTGCTTGTTTGGAGAGAGCTGTTTACTTCTTGAAGATGTCTTTAGTTTCAATACCATATAGTAGTTTATCTACATATTGTTCTATATACCTTATGATTTCAGGCCTGATATCAAGGTCTTTAATTCATATGGGTTTGATCTTTGTGCATGGTGCTAGATGACTGTCTGAGTTCACTATTTTGCAAGTGGCTAACCAGTAGTGCCAACACCACTTGTTGAACACCACTTGATTCATTTTTTATTTTTTGCCTCTTTATCAAAGATTATTATATATTACAATTATATTATATCTTATTCACTGCTGGTGTGAATGCCGTCTAGTCCAGCCTTTATGGAAAACAATATGGAGATTCCTCAAAAACTGGAAATTGATCTCCCATTTGATACCCAGCTATTCTACTCCTAAGGATATACTATAGGAACTCAAAAATACAATTCAAAAATCTCTTCCTCACACCTATATTTATCACAGTGCTACTTACAATGCCAAGACTTTGGAAACAACCAAGATGCCCTTCAACAGATGAATGGCTAAAGAAACTGTGGTACATATACACAATGGAATATTATGCAGCTGTCAGAAAAGATGCAGTCATAAAATTTTTCTATACATGGATGTACATGGAATCTATTATGCTGAGTGAAATAAGTCAGAGAGACACACAGAATAGACTCAGTCATCTATGTGGTTTAAGAAAAATTAAAGACATTACTGTAATAAGGCCCAGAGACAATAGAATTAAGGGCTGGAAGGACCGGCTCACAATTTGAAGCTCACCACAAAGAGTGGTGAACACTGTTAGGAAAATAACTACACTAACAACTAGCATGAAAATGTTAAAGAATGAGAGAAGCAGAATGCCTGTCGAGATATGGAAGGGGGACATTAGTGGTGGGAATGTGCACTGTTGAACGGGGTTATTCTATTTATGACTGAAATTCAACTACAAATATGCTTATAATTATGGTGCTTAAATATTTATATGAAAAAAGAAAAAGAAAAAAAAGAATGACAGCATCAAAAAAAAAGACAGAAACTAAAGTATTTTCCTTATTTTTCTGAATAAAAATATATATGACAGTGTTATAAAGGATAAAGTTACAAAGATGATTACGAACTTATTACTTTAGTCCTTAACACCTTTAATATTTCAAGGAATCAAATGGAAAATAGCTTTAGTTTAAAATAATATTTACCTTTAATTCTTCAATTTATCAATAAAATTGATTTTTCATTATAATTTTAATGAGAGAATTAGATTTAAACAATTTAAATAAATTGAATCATGCATTTTTTTTGGTTTTTGGGCCATGCCCAGTGGATGCTCAGGGGTTACTTCTTGGCTATGCGCTCAGAAATTGCTCCTGGTTTGGGGAACCACCATTGGGACGCTAGAGGATTGAACCTGAATCATGCAGTTTTAACTTACTTCTTAAGTCACAACTATATTTGAAGTTTACTACGGTGAACATCTTAACATCATAAATATATATTTTATTTTTTTGGAAAACAAACTTTATTATGAGAAGGTGTTTATAAACTTCAAATTGAGTTTTGAAATTGAATTTTTACATTTCTTTTGCTATTTTGGTGGATAACTATATCAAATTAAAATGGTTGTGCAATCAAAATAATTTGATGGTATTATAGAGACAAGAGTGAAAATAAAAGCCCAAAGAAAAATGTGATAACTATAGCAACAGTATTGGTATTAATTAGAACAGATACTTTTCTTTCAATTGATCAAAAAATTATCAATTGATAATAGTCAAACACTGTTGTCAACTGAAATTTGTAGCTGTGTCTCTATTATGCAAGATATAATACTAAACATAACCTAATAATCCTAAGAGGAGGTACATACACACTTAAACTGGATGAAGAAAACCTACAGAACAACAATAGACTAATATAAGAAATAGTAGGGCTGGAGAGATAGTACAGTGTGTGAGGTGCTTGTCATGGTTATGAACCATCCAAGTTCCAACACCAGTATGTTGCAGGGTCCCCTGAGCATGCTCAGGGTTAAAAGTTCAGGATTAAGCTGTTTGCATAGTAGGTATGGCACCAAAACAAGACAAATTATTGAACATAAAAAATAACTTGGGGCTGGAGAGATATCATGGAGGTAAGGCATTTGCCTTTTATGCAGAAGGACAGTGGTTTGAATCCCATATGGTCTCCTGTGACTGCCAGGGGCGATTTCTGAGCATAGAGCCAGGAGTAACCACTGAGCGCTGCTGGGTGTGACGCAAAATCAAACAAAAAATATATAATAATAATTAACATTTTAAAAATTCTTTTTTAATTCCTTAACTATTTATTTTATTTAATTATTTTTACTTATTCCAAAATTAATTTTTGTCATTTTTATATAAAATCTTTATTTAAGCACCGTGATTTCAAGCATGAATGTAGTTGGGTTTCAGTCATAAACAGAACACATCCCTTCACCATCTCCCTCCTTCTCAACCCTTGCCTGTATTTAGACAGTCATTCTACTTCTCTTACTCAGTTAGATTGTCATGATAGTTGTTAGTGTAGTTATTTCCCTAATTGCACCACTACTCTTTGTAGTGAACTTCATATCATGAGTCGGTTCTTCCAGCCCTCATCACTACTGTCTCTAGGCATTATTTCAATAATGTCCTTAATTTTTCTTAAAACCCATAGATCAATAAGACTCTTCTGTGTCTATCTCTCTTCCCTGACTTATTTCACTAAGCATAATAGATTCAATGTACATCCACATATAGGAAAAATTTATGACTTCATCTCTTCTGATGGCTGCATAATATTCCATTGTGTATGTGTACCACAGTTTCTTTAGCCATTCATCTGTTGAAGGGCATCTTGGGTGTTTCCAGAGTCTGGGTTTTTGTAAACAACCCTGCGATGAATATAGGTGTGAGGAAGGAATTTTTTAATTGTATTTTTGTGTTCCTATAGTATATCCCTAGGAGTGGTATAGCTGATCATATTGGAGCTCAATTTCCAAATTTTGAAGAATCTCCATGTTGTTTTCCATAAAGGTTAGGCTCAATAGCATTCTCACCAGCAGTGAATGAGAGTTTCTTTCTCTCCACATCCCCTTCAGCATTGATTGTTCAAGCCTTTGTTCTCTCGAATATATATTGCAATTGCTTTTTTTATGTCTCAGCTTTTTCCACTCTAGAAAACTTGTGTTCTCTCTTTAATATGTACATTTTCTCTCTCCTCAAACATCTTTATCAATAAGTTTCAGTACAAATTACCTTGCTGGGGCCGGAGAGATAGCATGGAGGTAAGGCGTTTGCCTTTCATGAAGAAGGACATTGGTTCGAATCCCAGCGTCCCATATGGTCCCCCGAGCCTGCCAGAAGCGATTTCTGAGAGTGGAGCCAGGAGTAACCCCTGAGCACTGCTGGGTGTGACCCCCCAAAAAACTAAACTACCTTGCTTTACAGATAAATAAACTAATAAAAATAAATAAAATATTTGGCAAATGTAGAAGTAAAGAAGTTCAGAATAAATAAAATAGCAAAGACAGCATGAGAAATGAGAAATTTTTATTATTGAGAAGAAAGAAATGAAGGAGATCTCAGATCAACATACATAGTATCCAAATGAGTCGAAGAAAAATAAAGTATTGAATGCAGATTTCAGAACACAGGGGAGGATCACAGTGGGAGGTTTGTACAACAAAATAAATGTAGCTCAGAGTTCCAAGCAAATAAAATTGTCATAGAGTGACAATAAATAGTAGATAGGGAAATATTTCTCAGAGAGGTGGTGTAAGATGCAAAATTGTGTTTATATTCAGTGAAGGAAATGAAGGAAATCTTAGAATATTGACAAATTTTCTGGGAAGTGAAAGCTGTAAATTGGTAACTAGAGGCAAGTTTGGTTGATGGAGCTAAGGAAAGATAAATTATTTATTTTTGTTTTCTTATTTGAAAGAATGGAAATAAGTACTATGTAATTAAGTAGGAGTTACTGAAGTTAAGAATAATAAAGAATTAGGTACAAAACAAATTTTTCAAATTTCAGGAATGGGTGGGATAACAGTTCAACAGTAACAGATTATGGATTGAGTGATGACTGGAATTTCTCATGCTATTTCTCCGAAAATGTGAAATTAGATCTAACAGTCTTTTATTTTTATATTTATTTGTTTGTTTGGTTGGTTGGTTTTTAAGCCACATATGGCTGCTCTCAGGAGTTATTCCTGGGTCTGCGCTCAGAAATCACTCCTGCCAGGTTTGGGGGACCATATGGGATGCCGGGGATTCAACCCGGGTTTGCCACATGCAAGGCAAAAGCCCTACCACTGTGCTGTCACTCCAGCCACAATCTAACAGTCTTTCAACGGGGGGGGGGGGGGGAGAGAGAGAGAGAGAGAGAGAGAGAGAGAGAGAGAGAGAGAGAGAGAGAGAGAGAGAGAGAGAGAGAGAGAGAGAGAGATTGCTGCAGAAAATTAGACTTGAGGTTGCTACTGAACTAGTCACTATACTGTGTAAACTTTTAGGGTTCTCTACCTTTCTCTGGATTCGTTTGTAATTTCAAACAAAAACAGAAAAAGTAGATATGAATTACAAAAGCTAGACCTTCATTTATATTCCCCTTTAGAGTCTTAAGAGGCTAAAATATCTAGATTGGAAATGTTGCAATGATAGATAGGAGGGCCCTGGTAACAAAGTTTTAAGAAGTAATAAAATTTAAATACTCACAGATGAAGTAGCCCAAAGGCATGAATGACACATCCCTTGGAGATGAAAATAACAGTGCTCTTTGGAGATGAAAAAGATGAACAACTGAGAAAAGGAGACTCATTAAGAGGAGGAGTGAACTCTCAAAAGAAGTTACAAGAGAATCTAGAGGCTATGTTAATATGAAAGGACTATCACTAGGTTTTTCTAGTGATAAATTTTTTATTTTTTTAATTTAGTCATTATGAGTTTACAGTTATTCATGATTTTGTTTTAGACATACAATGTTTCAATTCTAATTCCTTCTTGAGTGTCCAATCTTCTTCCTCAACCCCCTACTACCCATTCCTACCCGCCCCTTTGTCTTCTACCCACCAACCTGTCTCTCTATTGGTTGCTTCTTTGATGCGTAGTGAGAAGTCCAGTCCTAGACAATTGAGAATTGTGTATCCTGCTTTTTCTACTTCAGAGAATCGAGGGTTCTCTCAAAATAACCATTTCTCTCAGTCTCCTCTCACATCTCTCAATATGTATTCCAATAAAAACTTTTAATTCACTAAAAAAGAAGTAAAAAATAAGGAGCCATTTAATATGAAAAAAAATGAATGATTACCTTGTGGAGTATCTATTCATTCTTTTCCTTCCTCCCTTTCTTCCTCTGCTTTCCTCCTTCACTCCCTCCCTTCCTTCCTTATCTTTCTCCTTCCTTCCATTCTTCTTTCTTTCTCTCTTTCTTTCTTTCTTTCTTTCTTTCTTTCTTTTTCTTCTTTCTTTCTTCTTCTTTCTTTTCTTTCTTTCTTTCTTCTTTCTTTTTTCTTTTCTTTCTTTCTTTCTTTCTTTCTTTCTTTCTTTCTTTCTTTCTTTCTTTCATTTCTTCTTTTCTTTAATTTTTACTTTCTTCCTTCTTTGTTCTTTCTCTTTTCTTTTGTTCTTTCTTCTTATTTTCTTTTCTTTTATCTTCATCTTTATGTCATTCTCCTTCCTTTCTCCTTTCTTTTCTTCCTTACTTTTTTCTTTCCTTTATTTCTTTTGCTTTCTTATCTTATTCTGTCCTTCCTTCCTGAGTGTCCAATCTAATTTAATTTTTCTTTCTTCCTTTCTTCTTTGTTTCTTTTCTTCCTTCCTTCCTTTTCTTTCTTTTTTCTTTTTTCTGTCTTTCTCTTCCTTTGTTCTGTCTTTTCTTCCTTTTTTCTTTTCTTTCTCTTTCTTTCCTTTCTTCTTTGCATTTTCTTTCCTTTCTTTTTCTTCTTTCTTCATTCTTTCTTTTCTTCTTTCTTCTTTATCTTTCTTTTTCTTTCCCTCCTTCCTTTTTGTCTTCTTACTTCTTCCTTTCTACCTTTCTTTCTCTTTCTTTTTTCTTCCTTCCTTCCTTTGTTTCTTTCCTTCCTTTCTTTTCTTCCCTCCTTCCTTTCTTTCTCCTTTCTTTCCCCTTTCTTTTTCTTTCTCCTTTCTTTCTCCTTCTTTCTTTCTCTCTCTTTCTTTCTCTGTTTTTCTTTCTTTCTTCCTTCCTTTCTTTCTTTCTTTTTCCTTCCTTCTTTCCTTCTTTCTTTCCTTCCTTCCATCTTTCTTTCTTTCTTTCTTTCTTTCTTTCTTTCTTTCTTTCTTTCTTTCTTTCTTTCTTTCTTTCTTTCTTTCTTTCTTTCTTTCTTTCTTTCTTTCTTTCTTTCTTTATTTCTCCTAAGTTGTCATCCTGTTTTTTTCAGCACCATTTTGTTGAAAGACCTTGCTTTGCTCTGCTTTATGTATCTAAGTCTTTTGTCATAGTTAAAATGTCCAAAAATCTAAGGGTTTATCACTGGAATCTCAATTCAGATACATCAATCTTCATCCTCTCCTCATTCCAATAACATGATAATTTGATTACTATAGACCTACAATAAGTTTAAAGTCAGGATATATGATGACTTCTAATTCTTTTTTCTTCCTCAGTATAGCTTTAGCTAATCTAAAGGTTTTATGCTGCTGCCAAATGTGTTTATTATCATTTAGTAACCGGGAAACACCAACCAACATAACAAAATAAAAATGAGGTATTATTTTACACTAGTGAGAATAAATGTACAAGGAAGGAACAAATGAAGGAAGGAAAGAAGGAAGGAAGGAAGGAAGGGAGAAAGAAGGAAGGCAGGAAAAAAGGAAGAAGGGAAGGAGGGAAGGAAGGAAAAAAGAAAGAAGGGAAGGAGGAAAGGAAGAGAAGAAAGAAGAAAGAAAGTAGAGAAGGAAGAAGGAAGGAAGAGAAAAGAATGAAGAAGAAATAAAGAGAAAGAAAAAAGAAAGAAAGAAAGAAAAAGAGAAAGGAAGAGTGAGAAAGAGAGAGAGAAAAAAGGAAGGAAGGAATAAAAAAGAAAGAAAAAGAGGGGCTGCAGAGATAGCATGGAGGTAAGGCATTTGCCTTTCTTACAGAAGGATAGTGGTTTGAATCCCGGCATCCCTTATGGTCCCCTAAGCCTGCCAGGAGTGATTTCTGAGCATAGATCCAGGAGTAACCCCTGAGCGCTGCCGGGTGTAACCCAAAAAAGAAAGAAAGAAAGAAAGAAAGAAAGAAAGAAAGAAAGAAAGAAAGAAAGAAAGAAAGAAAGAAAGAAAGAAAGAAAGAAAGAAAGAAAGAAAGAAAGAAAGAAAGAAAGAAAGAAAGAAAGAAAGAAAGAAAGAAAGAAAGAAAGAAAGAAAGAAAGAAAGAAAGAAAGAGAAAGAAAGGAAAAAAGACACACGAAAAAATACTCCACATCACTAATCATCAAAAAGATGCAAATAAAAACAACTATGAGGTACCACCTCACACCCCAGAAATTGGCACACATCACCAAGAATGAGAACAAGCAGTGTTGGCGGGGATGTGGAGAGAAAGGAACTCTTATCCACTGCTGGTGGGAATGCCGTCTAGTTCAACCTTTATGGAAAGCAATATGGAGATTCCTCCAAAACTGGAAATAGAGCTCCCATACAACCCAGCTATACCACTCCTAGAAACACAAAAATACAATACAAAAATCCCTTCCTTATACCTATATTCATTGCAGCACTATCTACCATAGCAAGACTCTGGAAACAGCCAAGATACCCTTCAACAGATGAATGGCTAAAGAAACTGTGGTACATATACACAATGGAATATTATGCAGCTGTCAGGAGAGATGAAGTCATGAAATGTTCCTATACATGGATGTACATGGAATCTATTATGTTGAGTGAAATAAGTCAGAGAGAGAGAAAGATGCAGAATAGTCTCACTCATCTATGGGTTTTAAGAAAAATGAAAGACATTCTTGCAATAATAATTTTCAGACACAAAAGAGAAGAGAGCTGGAAGTTACAGCTCACCTCATGAAGCTCACCACAAACAGGGATGAGTTTAGTTAGATAAATAACTACATTTTAAACTATCCTAATAATGAGAATGTACGAGGAAAATAGAAAGCCTGTCTAGAGTACAGGCGGGGGTTGGGTGGGGAGGAGGGAGATTTGGGACATTGGTGATGGGAATGTTGCACTGGTGATGGGTGGTGTTCTTTACATGACTGAAACCCAAACACAATCATGTATGTAATAAAGTTGTTTAAATAAAAAAATTAAAAATAAGAATATTAAATATTAAGAAAAAGTGAAAAAGAAAGAAAGAAAGAAAGAAAGAAGAAAGAAAGAAAGAAAGAAAGAATGAAAGAAAGAAAGAATGAAGAAAGAAAGAAAGAAAGAAAGAAAGAAAGAAAGAAAGAAAGAAAGAAAGAAAGAAAGAAAGAAGAAAGAAAGAAGAAAGAATAGAAAGAGAAAGAAGGAAGGAAGGACATATACGGTGTAATACTATACATCCACTAGAAGAAATAAAGTGCATGTAATTCACAGAACTTGGAATTAGAGGGTAAATGCTATATGAAGTAAGCCAGAGGCATATGAACAAATATACATTGATATTACTCATCTGCAACATAAAGAAATAAGTCAAGGGGTTAGAACATATCAATAAATAATAAAACTCAGATACTAGAATACAGACCTGAATATGCTAGGTTAAAAGTGAATTAATGGGGCCCGGAGAGATAGCACAGCGGTGTTTGCCTTGCAAGCAGCCGATCCAGGACCAAAGGTGGTTGGTTGGAATCCCAGTGTCCCATATGGTCCCCCGTGCCTGCCAGGAGCTATTTCTGAGCAGATAGCCAGGAGTAACCCCTGAGCACCGCCGGGTGTGGCCCAAAAACCAAAAAAAAAAAAAAAAAGTGAATTAATGGGGACAGGAGCAGTGGCACGGATCAGTAAGGCCTGTGCCTTGCTGGCGCTAGACTAGGACAGACCGAAGTTCTATCCCCCAGCATCCCATATGGTCCCCAAGCCAGGAGAGATGTTGAGCACATAGCCAGAAGTAACCCCTGAGTGTCACCAGATGTGGCCTAAAAAACAACAAAAAAGATAAAAGTGAACTAATGGATAATGGGAAGTAGTACAGGAACATAAGTGGAAGGTCTCAAGCAATTGGGTGTTGCATCAAAACACTGTCAACAAACAAATAATGAATATATTGTTGTAGAGAAGAAACTGAACCAGAGTTGACATAGGGGTGGGGGAGAGTGTCCTGGGTATATTGGTGATGGGAGTGAGCAATGTCTTTGTACATCAATACTAGAAACTTGAACACTACAATAAATCTATTGTTTAAATTATAATAATAACATACTAATTAAATTTTCAATCATTTTAAAAAGAAAAACAATGAAATAACCGAACATGAATTTAGACTGATAATGAAAACTCAATTTCCAAGAAAATTCAAATAGCTTAAGATATGACAGTTCCATATTATTTATGTGTGTAGATGGCCTTTTGTATTTATAGTGTACATACTTTAAAATAATAATAAATGTGAAGATATATGTAGTCCTAAACAGCTAAGTTATGTAATTAGAAAAGATGTCCTGAGACATTACTAATGTATACAATTTCTCAGAAATATTTTGTTTTAAGCATATATAATTAAAAGTCAGAGATTTTGGTTATCTCTCTTGATCTGCACTTTTTTCTGTACACTTTGCTGATATCTTATTAAGAATTTCACCCAAAAGAATGTCAGGAAGACTACTACTGCTCTCTATGTATTGATGTGACTGAAAAACTAGATTTTGGAATATAGTTTGATACTTCAAACAGTAATTGCTTTTAGAAAGAAGAGCTCTTCATAAATTTATTATATGATGATATATGCCTTTACTTCACTGTAAAGATTAGTCCATTAATTTTATTTGAGTCTCAGAGGGAAAAAAAAAGTCTTACTGCACAGAGAGATTATTTAACATTTTTGCATATATTAGAATACAGTGACATTTCAATAGGCCAAATTTAGAATTGATTTTAGCTATTAATTTATTGTGCTGCTTTTGAAATTAATGTTTAGAATCATAAAGTGTTATTTACATTTACTAGCTATGTAGTTCTATAAACTTTTAAGTAATCTTAGTAATTATTCATTTAAATGTTTTTGTTATTAAAGTCAATGAGCTTTTGAAGTATAATTGTTAATTTTAAATCATCATTAAAATTATTATTTAGTAGTCAGTTCTTAGATAGACATGCAAAATAGTATAGTAAAATACTTTAAGTTAAAAAAATAAATCAAGTATCATTATCAACATGTAACATGCATCAACTCTGAATTTGTAAGAATTGGTGAATAATTTTTATCCCAAAATAATCTCTTCTTTTTATCCCCATCTCAAACATAAATTAAAAATTGAAATCAGGATTTCACATATACAAAGATATCTCAGATTCTCCAGATCTGAAATCCATGGTTCGTGCTTAAACAAGAGAGTATTTGCATACCACCTAGTGGTAGCTTTGAAAAATAGCAAACGTTTTTTGTCTTTTTGTTGTCATTGTTTACAATGGAATAGTGGATATATTTGCCTATAAGTATAAAAAAACAGAATCTGTCACTTTTGCTTGCTAATAAAAAGATGGCAGTCATTATGTTCAATTATAACACACCCACAAAATTGCTAACATCAAGTAAATCTTATGTAGTATGTGTAATTATTTTTTAAAAAAGTTTCAAATCATGTGAACATTCAGTCATTGCAATGTTTATTAGATCTTTTCTATCTTAAATTCCATCATATAGGTTAATAGGCATGTCCTTATAATGAGTTCTAATTTTAGGTAATGAATACAATTATTATATTTAAAAAGCTCTTAGCCTCTTTTTATAGACTGGTAACATATTGAAAATAAGTTTACCAATGAGTTCAGAGAAATATTTGCACATGTCAAACCCTAGTTCTACCCTTGTGTTGCATATAATCAACCAAACACCACCACAAGTGATCCTTTATAATAGAGCCAGGATAAGTTCTGAACACTTGAGCACCACAAAATTGCACCTAAAAATAAAAAAAGAAAAGAAGTAAATTATAACTACATCTGAGCACATGAACAGTAAAAGTGACAAGATAACTATTTCTCCCATTTCTTGTGATGATGTCATTTGTATGTCAGGCATAAATTTTTTCTCTTATTTTTCCCTTTAATATTTATTTATATATAAAATTTGATATATAGCTGCATATATATACAAATATACAAAAGTTAATGACTAATTCCTTTCTGTTCTGTCACTGAAATGTCAAAGAGGGCATATAATTTTAGGCATATTAAATTGGAGTGAATTAAGCTAATAATGGAGAATTGATTTTTATGATGAAAGCATAATGGGGCAAATTATATGAATCTTCAGTTAAATGACTACATAATTCAAGAGACAATCTTTTTTAAGTCTGATATAAATTTATAATAAAATCCTTAGCATAGCAGAAGACATTCTAATAGGTTTTCATTTGTTTATCTTTTGATACAGAGCACTAATTAGAAGATGCAAAAAACATAATACTAATACTAATACGGTCTTGAGACATTGTGATGTAGTTTGTAAGTTATTGCAACTTGGGCTCTGCTTATTTGGACACCTCTCAATGTTTGATATATGTAGTGATCACTTCCTTTCCTAAGGTATTTTGAGCCCAACTATTATTTTCTGTAGCTGATGATAAATAAGAACAGATATCTTTTCAGCATAATGACAACTGTAGTTATGTGACACAAAATCAAAACCTTACTGTCCCCTTGTGGATTTGCTTAGGCATTCTCTAGAAAACCAATTTTGAAATAATTTACATGCAAGTGGCCTGTTCTGGAAAGAATCACAGAGAATAATAATAAAAGTTTAAAGAGAATGGAAGCCAAATGGAAGAAAAAGTTTTAAAAGTGTTTTTGAGATGACCATGAGTGTCTAGAGTGTCATCTAGATTTCAGACTCACTCTGGACATCTGAAGAGCAAAATAATTCATCTTAATTGTCTATTTAAGAACTAAAAGATGAGAACATATTTTGCACCATCATTTTTTTTTTTACATTTTAAAATATAAAGAAAAGAAACACAAAGGAATGGAACTGTGGAAACTAAATTGTCAAACCATGCAGAAAAATATAATAAAATGGAAACACATGCCAATGAGTAATATACATACTTGAAAATAATTCCATAGTCTTCCATGTTTTCCAGGTCTATATTATCTATTCATACTTGACAATTCCTCACTTCACTCCTCATTAAATTACAGGGGAGATAATAGAGTAAATTAGATGGATATAGAAGTCTGTAGTATTTTTCTTTCTTCTATTTTCTCCTGACAAATGGTGGTTATTAGTTTCATGAATAAAGAGATTGAAACCTAATTCCACTGAATATAACCTCATGACATTGATTGAATCACCGACTGTAAAAGTAAAGTCTATTCTGTAGATTTGATGACTGATAATAATAAAAACAAGTAATAAAGAGATAAGACATATGATAGTAACTGCAAACTGGTAAATATTTTTCTAATGTAAATATACTTGTGCCATTTCAGTCTTCTAGTCTCTGATGTTTTGGGTAGACAGTTATTTTTCTAGAAGTACAGAAAAGCGACACTTTAAAGCATTTTCCTAATACTTCTCATTTATCCATGTAACTCAGAGCTTCAAGGACTTCAATCAAAATTCTCTTTCAGATTATGTAAACTATTATTGAAAGTAAACTGAAGCATATCTACTATTTTCTTCTAGAACAAAGCATTCAGAGGCCATTTGGGGAGTTTCCTTGGCACCAAGGCTGGATGTGTGACAGACTGAAAAACTTTGCTCAACGCCCACGGTGCTGAACATTCTACGTTCTAAATATGTAGCTGGAAAACTTCCCAGAATGTACATCTGCTTCTCTAATTTACACCTCCAAAGAAGAGGGTGAGCATGGAAGAGGTGAGAAGCCTTAATGAACTACTCAGAGCCTTTGCATGTGCTCGGAGAAACTTCTCAGCACACACTGTGGCTGGCAACAGAGGAATGGGTGGTAGCACAGGTGTCAGTGCTTTTCAGTAGAGACCTTCCCTTCAAAGAGCACTTCCGAATCCCATATCTTCTTCTATCTTATTACCCATCATTCCACCACAATCCTAAATTGGGTCTTCACTAAATTCTTTTACTGGATCAACAGTCCAGATACTTACTGGTCCCTGAGTGAATAAGAATGATTTTTTGTAATCACATTTTGGTTTAATTTCTTGCTATAGATGCTGCTCAGGTAACAAGTACACCTTTCTTTATATCAACTGTTACTTGACAATAAAATTACTAAGGACATTGAAATCCACTAGAGAGTGCTGGCAAGAGCATAAAAATTTTAATTTGACTGCAGTGAAAGAAAACAAAAGTTTGTAGAGAATAACTAGTTTATAGTTTTGTCTTTTTCACCCTTTACTTTATTTAACCACTGTGGTTGCAAGGTTGTATATAATATATTTTTGTTTGATTTTCACAGATAAAATTGTTTATGATTGAGTTACAGTCATAAAATGTTCAACAACCTTCACAGAGCACAGTTCCCGCCATCAGTGCCCCCAGTTTCCCTTTCTCTCTCCCAAATGTGCCCTCTTCTCTTCCTGTTTCTGGGGCATACATTATACATCTCTCTCTCTCTCTCTCTCTCTCTCTCTCTCTCTCTCTCTCTCTCTCTCTCTCTCTCTCTCTCTCTCTCTCTCTCCTCTCCTCTCCTCTCCTCTCCTCTCCCTCCTTTTATGGCACTGTGGTTTGCACTATTGTTAATAAAGGAGAGAAATGCATGTCACTTTACCCTTTTTCAGCACCCAGTTCTTAACTAAACTGATGAGTTCCAACTATCATTGTCATAGTAGATCCTTCCCTACTCTAACTGCACTCTCTGATTTTTGTAGCTAACTTCTTACTTAATTGTGCTTCTTAGTAGGAATTCCTCACACTGTAAAAAATTATCTACTGCTTATACATTGAAAAAAAAACTTTTTATAATATTAAACCCAAAATAACTCCTACTATGGGGCATTTTTCAAAATAGCCTAGTAGTTTATGTCTATACCTATCTTGTCCACATCATTTATGTTTGTTGGCTTTTTCAGTATTTCTTACTGAAGATTCTATGGAACCCAGATAAATGATAGAAAAAATACAATGTATTTATAACTGTGAATAAAAATATACTTATTTTGGGATAACATTCAAAAGCAAGTGTCCAAATATTTTAAACTTACTAATTACATTTAACATAGAATTAATAACAGAACTGGTGATTTCATCATCAAAAGACATCACAGATATTTTCATTAACTTTATCATTTTTGCCAGCATTTTGACTAACTTAGGAAGCCAAGGAGGTTACACAATAGTCCTGAGCTCATGCTCTTTACTCAGGAATAAATGTTCTGTCCCCAGAACTGCATGGCCACTATTTGAGCCACTACTGACAGTATTTCAGAACATTCTTGGGTGTGGCCACAATCCCCTAAATAAACTGAATGTAAAAACAGAGTTTAGGAGCTGGAGAAATAGTACAGCAAGTAAGGCACTTGCCTGCACATTACTGACCCAAGTTTGATTTATAGCGTCTCGTATAATCTCCTGAATGAAGAATATTATTATGTGCAGAGCTAGAGCAAATCCTGAGCATTTCTGGGTATGTGTAACCTAAAACTAAAAATAAATAAATATAATAAATAGTAAAGCTTAATATCAAATAACATTTAGATCAATCATTTCATTGAATATCCTAATGATAAGAAACATTATTTAAAATTGTTATTCAATGCATATAATCCCACAGAGTTTTATTTAAGGAACTATTTCAGTTAAATTTCTATATTTTTTCTGTAAAAATATTTAATGCACTAAAGTATTATGTATATTGTTCACATGAATATTTTATTTTAGATAACTGTTACTGAAAAGTGGTCCCTTTGCATTTCTATGTATTTTATTTTATTCATTTAATTTTATTTTAGGAACTTCATTAAACCATCAGTATTTCAAAGAATCTGCTTTAATTTCTATTATACCTACAGGATACTCCACATGCTCTCAGGAGCCTCTCCAGGGAGCGATCAGTATATCAATCTTTATGTATTCACAGCACTTAATTTACTAACCATAATTGATACTTCTCAAGTGTAATCATGTATCATGCTTCTCCTTAAGATTCAGAGTGTCTGAAGGACAGAGACAGTATCTTTAACCTAGTAGCTTTGATATAAATCTTTTTGTTTTGCTTTTGTTTTTTCAGGCCACACCAGTTTATGTTCAGGGGTTACTCCTGGCTAGGCACTCAGAAATTGCCCCTGGCTTGGGGGGACCATATGGGACGGCAGGGATTGAACCGCGGTCCTTCCTTGGCTAGCGCTTGCAAGGCAGACACCTTACCTCTAGTGCCACCTCGCCGGCCCCTGATATAAATCTTTGTAGCTAGATTATATAATATGTATTCTCCAAATGTACTAACAGTATAACTAGTTAGTATAACTAACAGTAGTTATAAGCCCAGAAAGCTGTTACAGTTTTCTCAACTAGAAAAAAAAATCACTACATACTTCTGACATTTTTCTAAAGATTAACTGACAAAATAAATAGGATAATCTCAAGATATAATTAATATTTACTGTAAACATGTTAGCCATCATTATTTTCATTGCTGGTTATAGTAGAAGGAACTGGGAGATGGTCATGACTGGACATGATAATGTGATAGAGGTGCTAATATATTTGCAACTCTGAGTTGAGCACAGTACTTGCCTAAAACATTAAAAAAGTCTATGTTGAATAAATGAGATAATGAAGGGTTTTTCTTTTAAATGCAAACTGTTAGCCTATAAGTTTTGCCTAGGAACATTAAATATGTACATCAAAATACTAAACAACTGGTTAGTCATTATTATGACTTCAATATTTTTCTATGTTACAAAGTGAAACGTGTCTATAATCCCAGCAACTCTGAAAGCTAAGACTAGAGTAGTGAATAAGTTCAGGAGCTCTCACATAGTGAGCTATGAAAATCCAACATCAGCATTAAATTCAGAATCAATAAAGTTTCTCTCCAGAAGCAGGGCACCACCGCATTGCCTACAAAGGGGTAGACCTGAAGAGGTCAAAAACAGAGCAGGACAATATTGAGCTTTTAAAATGGTAAGAAACTTAATAAACATTTTAGATAAGAAACAAAGAAAACATATGGCCCACTTATACATACATATATACATAGGAGATTAATAAGAAACTAAAATGCGATCTTTTTGAGATGCCAATTTAAGGAAAGTGAATGATAGCCACCTACTCCAGAAAGTTTGAACACTGAAATTCAATACTATCAAATTTCATCATCCAGATCTTCCTACCTCGAAACCTCACATGAATGTTCCCTCATCCTTTACATTTTTATTGAAAAAAATATATATTATGTATATCTACTCCTAATATGGTTCATTCAAGGAAGAATATTTCAGGCCCGGAGAGATAGCACAGTGGCGTTTGCCTTGCAAGCAGCCGATCTAGGACCAAAAGGGGTTGGTTCGAATTCTGTTGTCCCATATGGTCCCCTGTGCCTGCCAGGAGTTATTTCTGAGCAGACAGCCAGGAGTAACCCCTAAGCAACTCCAGATGTGGCCCAAAAACAAAACAAAAAAAAAAAAAAAGGAAGAGTATTTCTTAACTAATTAAATTTTTATTTAGTTTAGGTGACATGTTAACACAACAGTGTTATTATATATGGTTTTGTGTTCTGTTTTGTTTTGTTTTGGAATACACCCAGTGGTAATCAGGGATTGGTCCTGCCTCTGTTCAGAGATCATTCCTGACAGGCTCAGAGGATTATAAGGGGTTAACTGCCTGAGACTGAACCAAGATTAGCTTCATGCAAGGCAAATGTGCTACCTACTGTACTATCACTCAGATCCTATCCATAGTTTTAAAGTTAAAAGTTATTTTGCCTTCATTGATACCAAAGTGTTCAAGACCCTCCACCACTTTGCTTTTGTCACTTCTAATCTACCACTTCCTTCTAGAAGTGGTTGATTAGAACTCCTACTTTTGTCCATTTCTTCCCTCACTCCTGTCCCTGATTGCTTGATAATCTGTCTTGTTATCAAAGGCCAAAATTTTGTCACCATTTAATTTTTTTTCTTCTGTTTTGTTTCTCTAGATATAACAGATGTGTCTGCTCATTTATTATATCCTTTTCTCCCTTTTTCCTTCTCACTTATTTTGCTTGACAGTTGCTTCAGTTGCATCTAAGGAATTATGTTTCCTATTATAATTATGTTTTCTATCATAATAAATTCCTACTCTCAGGAGGAAAAATCAGATTACTTATTGAGTAAGTATTATTGTGAAGGGAATCTAAGGTGACTCCATAACTTCAGAGTCATTAGAATGATTAAGGGGAAAGTAGTTGCATTAGTTAGGTACAATTGGGGAAATATCTTTTGTATTCTCATTAAGAGAGGGTAGATTGCTAAGTGTGTACATTTATTTTAACAATGGTGAGAACCAAATAAGTGGGAACCTTGACTCTAGAGAAAAAACTTTAAGAAAATAATATATTTGGAAGTAGCAATTGTTGAAAAATATTATTAAGAATTATCATTTTCTCTTTTCCTAATTTTTAAAAAATAATATATTTAAGCACCATGATTACAAGCATCATTGTCGTTGGGTTTCAGTCATAAGCAGAAGAAAGTCCCCCTTCACCAGTGCAATAGTCCCACCACCAATGCCATCTTCTTCCTCCCCCACCCCTGCCCTGTATTTGAGACAGGCATTCTACTTCTCTCACTCATTAACATTGTCATAATCCTTTTTAATTTTATTTATTGTTAAATTATCTTTATTTAAATACCGTGATTACAAACATGATAGCAGTTGTATGATTACAGTCATGTAAAGAACACCCCTCTTCACCAGTGCAAGATTCCCACAACCAATTTCCCAAATCTCCCTTCTCCCCACCCCACCCACACCTGTACTAGAGACAGGCTTTCTACTTCCCACATTCATTCACATTGTTATGATAGTTCTCAGTGTAGTTATTTCTCTAACTGCACTCATCACTCTATGTGGTGAACTTCATGTGTGAGCTGCGCCTACCAGCCCTTATCTCTCTTGTCTCTGAGATACTGCTAAAAATGTCATTCATTTTCCTTAAAACCTATAGATGTGTGAAACTATTCTGCATCTTTCTCTCTCCCTCTGAATTATATCACTCAGCAGAATAGATTCCATATACATCCATGTATAGGAAAATTGCATGACTTCATCTCTCCTGACGGCTGCATAGTATTCCATTGTGCATATGTACCACAGTTTCTTTAGCCACTCATCTATTGAAGGGCATCTTGGTTGTTTCCAGAGTCTGGCTATTATAAATAGCGTTGCAATGAATATAAGTGTGAGGGAGAGATTTTTGTGTTGTATTTTTGTGTTCCTCAGGTATATTCCTAGGAGTGGTATAGCAGGATCATATGGGAGCTCAATTTCCAGTTTGTGGAGGAATATCCATATCGCTTTCCATAAAGGTTGGACTAGACTGCATTCCCACCAGCAGTGAAAAAGAGTTCCTTTCTCTCCACATCCCCACCAGAACTGCTTGTTTTCCTTCTCTGTGATGTGTGCCAATCTCAGTGGCATGAGGTGGTACCTCATAGTTGTTTTGATTTGCATCTCCCTGATGATCAGTGATGTGGAGCATCTTTTCATGTGCCTTTTGGCCATTTGCATTTCTTCTTTTACAAAGTGTCTGTTCATCTCTTCTCATTTTATGATGGGGTTAGATGTTTTTTTCTTGTATAGTTCTGTCAATACCTTGTATATTTTGAATATTAGTCCTTTATTTGATGGGTATTGGGTGAATAATTTCTCCCACTCAGTGGGTGGCTTTTGTATTCTGGGCACTATCTCCTTTGAGGTGCAGAAGCTTCTCAGCGTAATATAGTCCCATCTGTTTACCTCTGCTTCCACTTGTTTGGAGAGAGCTGTTTCCTCCATAAAGATGTCTTTAGTCTCAATGTCATGGAGTGTTTTTACCTACATGTTGTTTTATATAGCTTATAGTTTCAGATCTGATATCAAGGTCTTTAGTCCATTTGGATTTTACCTTCGTACATGGTGTTAGATGGGGGTCTGAGTTCACTTTTTTGCTAGTGGCTAACCAGTTGTGTCAACACCACTTGTTGAAGAGGTTTTCCTTGTTCCATTTAGGATTTCTTGCTCCTTTATCAAAAACTAAGTGGCTATATGTCTGGGGAACATTCTCTGAGTACTCAAGCCTATTCCACTGATCTGAGGGTCTGTATTTATTACAATATCATGATGTTTTGATAACTATTGCTTTGTAATACAGCTTAAAATTGGGGAAAGTAATGCCTCCCATATTACTTTTCCCAAAGAGTGCTTTAGCTATTTGAGGGTGTTTATTGTTCCAAATGAATTTTAGAAGTGTTTAATCCACTTCTTTGAAGATTGTCATGGGTACCTTTAGAGGAATCGCATTAAATCTGTACAATGCTTTTGGAAGTATTGCATTTTAAAGATATTTATCCTGCCAATCCATGAGCAGGGTGTGTGTTTCCATATACGTGTGTCTTCTCTTATTTCTTGGAGCAGGGTTTTATAGTTTCCTTTGTATAGATCCTTCACATATTTAGTCAGGTTGACTCCAAGATATTTGAGTTTGTGTGGCACTAATGAGAAGGGGATTGTTTTCTTAATGTTCTTTTCTTTCCTATCATTATTGGTGTATAAAAAAGCCATTGATTTTTGTGTGTTAATCTTGTAGTCTGTCACTTTGCTATATGAACCTATTATTTCTAGAAGCTTTTTGGTAGAATCTTTAGGATTTTCTAAGTAGAGAATCATGTCATCTGCAAACAGTGAGAGCTTGACTTCTTCCTTTCCTATCTGATTCCCTTGATATATTTTTCTTGCCTAATTGCTATAGCAAGGTCTTCCAGTACTATGTGGAATATGAGTGGTGAGAGAGTATAGCCTTGTCTTGCATCAGAATTTAGCGGGAAGGCTCTTTGTTTTTCTCCATTGAGGATAATATTAACCTCTGGTTTGTGGTAGATGGCCTTAACTATATTGAGAAAGGTTCCTTTCATTCGCATCTTACTGACAGTTTAATCAAGAATGGGTGTTGGACCTTATCAAATACTTTTCTGCACCTATTGATATAATCATGTGATTTTTCTTTTTCTTTTTGTTTATGTTGTGTATTATTGATAGTTTTACAGATGTTAAATCATTCTTGCATTCCTTGGATGAAGCCTACTCGATCATAGTGAATGATCTTCTTGATGAGGCTTTGGATCCTGTTTTCCAGGATTTTGTTGAGGATCTTTGCATCTGTGTTCATCAGGGATATTGATATGTAATTTTCTTTTTTGGCAGCATCTCTATCTTTTTTGGTATTAAGGTTATGTTGGCTTCATAAAAGCTATTTGGAAGTCTTTCTGTTTTTTCAATTTCATAAAAGAGCCTGGCCAGGATTGGTAGTAGTTCCTCTTGAAAGGTTTGAAAGAATTCATTTGTGAATCTTTCAGGGCCTAGGCTTTTGTTTTTGTGCAAATTTTTGATTACGGTTTTAATTTCCTCAATAGTGATGGGGTTGTTTAGATATGCTACATCTTCTTTATACAACCGTGGAAGGTTATATGAGTTCAAAAATTTATCCATTTCTTCCAGGTTTCCATATTTAGTGGCATAGAGTTTCTCAAAGTATTCTCTGAATACCCTTTGAATCTCTGCAGTATCTGTAGTGATCTCCCCCTTTTCATTTCTAATACGTGTTACCAAGTTTCTCTCCCTCTTTTTCTTTGTGAGTTTTTCCAATGGTCTATCTTGTTTATTTTTTTCAAAGAACCAACTTCTGCTTTCATTGATCTTTTGGATTGTTTTTCGGGTTTTAACTTCATTGATTTCTGCTCTCAGCTTTGTTATTTCCTTCTGTCTCCCTATTTTTTGTTCCTTTCATTGATCATTTTCTAATTCTATAAGCTGCGTCATTAAGCTATTCATGTATGCTCCTTCTTCCTTCCTGATGTGTGCTTGAAAAGCTATAAATTTTCCTCTCAGTACCACTTTTTCTGTATCCCATAGGTTCTGATAGTTTGTGTTTTCATTGTCATTTGTTTTCAGGAAAGTTTTGATTTCCTCTTTGATTTCATCTCGGACCCACTGGTTGTTCAGTAGTAGACTGTTTAAGTTCCTGGTGTTAAAGTTTTTCTTGTGTGTCCCTTTGTAGTTCACATCTAACTTCAGAACCTTGTGGTCAGCAAAGATAGTCTGCAAAATTTCTATCTTCTTGATTTTATGGAGGCATATTTTATATAGCAGCATGTGGTCTATCCTGGAGAACGACCCATCTATGTTGGAAAAGAATGTTTATCCAGGTTTCTGAGGATGGAGTGTCATATATATCAAGAGTTGAGGTCTCCCACAATTATTGTATTATTATTGATATCCTTATTCAGATTTGTCAACAATTGTATTAAATACTTTGCTGGTCCCTCATGGGTGCATATATGTTTAGGAGAATGATTTCTTCCTGCTATACATATTCCTTGATTAGTACATAATGTCCATCTTTGTCCCTTACAACTTTTCTGAGTATAAAGTTTGTATCATCTGATATTATTATGGCCACTCCAGCTTTGTTAAGGGTGTTGTTTGCTTGGATGGTTTTCCTGCAGCCTTTGATTTTGAGTCTATATTTATTCTGACTATTCAGGTGTGTTTCTTGTAGGCAGCAGAAGATTGGCTTCAGTTTTTTGATCTATTTTACCACTCTGTGCCTCTTAACGGGTGCACTTAGTCCATTGACATTGAGAGAGATAATTGTCATGGGATCTATTGCCATCTTTGTGTAGAAGTTTGGTGTGTTTGTTGGTCTGTCTTGTCTTTAAAATAGACCTTTCAGTTTTTCTTTTAAGGCTGGTTTTGAGTCTGTAAAGTTTTTGAGCTGTTGTTTATCTGTGAAGCCATGTATACTTCCTTCAAACCTGAAAGTGAGTTTTGCTGGGTGCAGTATTCTAGGTGAAACATTTATTTCATTGAGTTTTGTCACTATATCCCACCACTGCGTTCTGGCCTTGAGTGTTTCTGGTGACAGGTCTGCTGTAAATTTTAAGCATGCACCCTTGAATGTAATTTCTCTTTTTGATCTTGCTGCTTTCAGTATTCTATCTCTATTTGTGGAATTCATTATTGTGACTAGGATGTGTCTTGGGTGTTTTTTCTGGGGTCTCTGTTAGCTGGTACTCTTCGGGCATGCAGGATTTGGTCACATGTATTCTTTAGTTCTGGTAGTTTATCTGTGATGATGTTCTTGACTGTTGATTCTTCCTGTAGATTTTCTTCTTGGGTTTCTGAGACTCCAATGATTTTTAAGTTGTTTCTGTTGAGCTTATCAAGAGAATTATCATTTTATCTTAACTAGTAGAAATGTCCATTTTTTTCTGGTGTATACTTTGTCAACTATATTAATCTTTGTAATCTATGGCCACCAACAGTATTTTGGTGAATTCATTTAATCTCTCTAGGATTTAATTTTTTTCTTCTAAAATATAGTTCATGTCTCTTTATAGTCTTTATTGGATCTTATATAAATTTAGTTCCCCTTGCACTTTTACAATAGGTATAATTCTATGCTATTTGCTTCTCCTTTGTAAATGTAAATTAATGTAAGTCACTTCCATTGTGTGTAAATGTAATAATACAAGTAATATAAATTGCTTGAATATTTTTATTAATTTTCTTACTTTTATATTTATATGTCTTTATATATTTTTCTCACTTCTTTAAATCTAATCCCTGGATAGGAGAAAAGGTGTGTCATATTTGCTTACATCTACATCAAATGTGCATAAAAATAATTTGAAGAAACTTTTTCTTTTATTTGTATTGCTAAAGTTTATATTTTAAGCCTCTTTTAAATGTTACTTAGAATTTTTAACTATAATAAAGCTCCAAGGGGAAGATGATGTAGAAACATAATTATGCTATTTAAATTTCTACTCCTATAAAAATGTTTAGATTTCAGTTTACTTGCAAAATTTTTTTAGAAAATCAAAACACAATTTGTAAATAAGTATGCTATTATATTATATTATATTTTTATAAAGACACCTAAGCAATTGTTTGTTGCATACTGGGAAATGGAATTAAATAACATGGTGTACTAGCAAATCTCAGCAAGAGCATGGACTTCTCAAACTACAGACTTTATAAGTCATTTTGTGTATCAAGAAACATCAATCAGGTGAAAATTTGGAACTTTCAAGATGTTATTTAATTTCCTCTGATTCAATGAATAAAAATTAACCTAAATTTCAGCAAAGAAGCAGATTAGAATTTTATCAAATATACCTTAATATTCCATTGCCCTGATAAATCAGTTAGAGCTTAACTTTGATGTCATTACATTTCTGCTTCTTTATATTGCTTTTTAAAACAAACTCTATAAATGTACAAATATTTTCCTTCTCTCATATATAACTTAATTTTAATGAAAAGACAATATCTGCTCACATGAAGAACTGATATTGTTTTTCTTGAATATTCAGATACACAATCTCTAGTTAACAACTAGTCCATATAAGCTCAAAATTATTTTAGCATAATGTTCTTCAAGCATTATTACTTATTGATAGTATATATTAAACCATCTTCTAATACTGATGGTTTTCCAGTCATTCGTGGACAAAAATATAAAGCAGTGCTTTTCTGTAGTTGTTTTAAAGCACAGCATCACCTGGGAAGTTGTTAAACATAAATTTTAGACACCTATAGCAAACATTTCTAGTTAGAAATACCATCAGTGGTGTCTCAAACTCTGTGTCTTAACAGCTTTCTTAGTATAACTGGTACATTGCTGGAATCAAGAATTCCAGTTATCTAAGGAACAAATATAAAACTTTTTGCAATCTAACTTTTTTTCTTCTCATGCCTTATGGTGAGATTAAGGGACATCTGCACCAAACCTTGCAGGATGAGAGCATGATTGAAATAAAACACCAAAATAACAAAACACACAAAAAAGCAGTCTTTAAAGAGATGAACAGAATAGAGATAATAAAAGTACATTATACTTTAAAAAATATTTTACAATTCTGACCCTGTTATGATTCAGAAGAACCTTTAACTCAGAATGTAAAGAAACTAAACTAAAATTTTGAATCGACTGAAAGAAAGTGGTATTAAAGTTTAGAAATACAAAATGTGGTCATATAATATAATGTGGATTTAATGTATAATTTCCATTTCTAGAAATGTTATTAATCAATTAAAAATTCCAAGTCAGGAAGCAACATTAAAATATATATATAAACATAAATATATATATATATTTATATTTCTTTTTGCTTTTTTGGTCACACACTGTGATGCTGAGGGGTTACTCCTGGCTAAGCACTCAGCGATTGCTCCTGGCTTGGGGGACCATATGGGATGCTGGGGGATCGAATCGCAGTTTGTCCTAGGTTAGTGCATGCATGGCAAAAGGCCTCCCTTTGGTGCCACCACTCCGGCCACAGAATAAAATTTTGATATGAGTTCATAGTTAGAAAAACCATGTTAAAGGTTTAGAATATATATAAAATAATTTAATATAGAAATTCCCAGAGGCTTCAAAACTAATATTAAAAAAATTAAAGTTCTTTTTTTACAGAAATGTTGGTAGAATAAATTTAGTAAATTTTTAGATAAAATTAAAATAAATTCATTATAGGTGTTTATGAAGTTATAAGGAGGACAGAGATTTAGATTATAAGATTATTTTAAGTCTTGATTATTTAAACATTTTACTCTGACCATAAATAGAACAATAACAATCTCATCCAAAATCTCTTTTAATTGGTACTTCTACAAAAGAGTATTAAGATAATAGAAAATTAACTGATTAAGAGCTGGGGAAATTAGTCAAAAGGGAAGAACCTTGCCTAGTACACAGCCAACCCAGATTCAATCCTCAGCATTCCATATGGTCTCCTGAACATCACCAGGCATAATTCCTGAATATTGAAACAAGAGTAACCCCTGAATATCGCTGGATGTGGCCCAGAAAAAATAAAACAGAAATATAAACTGAATCTACCTGACTTGTAAAATGTATGCTTGTGGAATCTCTTGTGGGTAACTACTTTTCTAAATAGGATTGCTAAATGCTGTTGCCAATTTTATTGGCAATATTGAATGCCTATGGCTCATCTCCATGAAAGTGAATATACACTGTGCCTTACAATAATTATGAGTTATTTATATGCAGGTGATAGCTCCAAGAATAGTTAAAATATCCCTTTGGATTTACCTCAAATCTTCATTTTTTATCTATTGCTACAAAATTAATTAACAAACTAATTTTATTGAACTATCCAAAAGATGTTAAATAAAAATCTTCATATTAAAATTTAATATCAAATTTTTATTCATATTAAAATATTCATATTAAATATTCATGTTAAATAAAATCATTAATCTACTTATCAGGTGATTAGTAAAACAAAATATATAAATAAATTAAAAGTTAAATTTTGAAATGATTATATCATTACTATTGTCACCAAACAAAATTAATCTGGAAACATATTGATTTATGTTTTAAATAATATAGTATGATTTATTCCCTATTTTTAAAAGATTTATTTTATGTAAAAATTCTTGTTTTAAAACTTATATTTATTACAATACAATGACTACTAATGATTGCCACTTATCTATTTAGGTAGCTTAGAAATGTTGAAGAGAAGGCAATTTAGTCTCAGTTTTAAACTTACTCTCTATGTATTTCTAGACTCTTATATAAGAAATCTATAGTTCTAAAGGTCATCCCAGAGGAAAGATAAAGTTTGAACACTAAGTGTTTCAGAGTGAGCGAATTATTCAGTTTTTTTATATTAATAGTTGATTCACCCTCAGGGATAAATATGATGGTATAGTATAATTTACTCATTTTTAGTTCCCTTGAACTACTTTTTATTGTAGAAACCTAAAGGGAACTCAGAAGGTCGTTATTCTATGATATTTTAATTGCATTTATACTGCCAATTCATTATTTACTCATGAGTTAATTTTAGTTTAGAGCCCAGATATTTTCCTTAGTCATTTATTACTTCTACAAAAATACTCTTAAAAAGCCTTGGGACAACCTTAACTTATCTGCCCTCAATGGATGTATTTTTAATTTCTTTCTACTTAGAGAATTTTAAAAGGGTTACCTTAGCAACTGTGACTATGTACATATTCCACTGGGATTTTGTTAGTTTGACTTTTTATAGCAATGAAAAGTTAACTGCACAAAAATGTGGGCACATCTCTTTACAGTCAAATTTCAATCTGGGTCATGGATATTGTTTCACAGAAAAATCTTCCATTATCATTATGAGTGTATAGTACTTCTGTAGTCAATATATATCTTAATTCCAGTAATTTATATTAAAATAAAAAACATAAAAAGGAGCTAATATTGATGAAAATCAATTCCAGTACTCAAATTGATTTAAAAATAATTAAAAGCATTTTTAAAATGAGCTTCTAAAAAAAGGGTTTGGGATGGAGTGATAGCACAGTGGTAGGGAGTTTGCCCTACACATGGCTGAACTGGTATAGACCTGGGTTTGATCCTTGGCATCCCATATGGTCCCCCAAGCCTGCCAGGAGTAATTATTGATGCATAACCAGGTATGGCCCAAAATTAAAAAAAAAATAAAATAAAAATTTAAAAAAGGGATTATAGCTAGTGGTCAGTCTTTTTGTTTTGTTTTAACTTTACTTTATTTAAAGAGCATGTATCACATATTTGAAATAGTTTGGCATACTACATTTGTTTCTAGATAAGTGGGAGGACAATTTTTTAAAAAAAGGGAGAGACCAGAGTGATAGCACAGTGGGTAGGGTGTTTGCCTTGCATGTGGCCAACCCAGGTTCAATCCCTGACATCCTATGGTTCCCTGAGTTGCCAGGAATTATTTCTGAGCACAGAGCCAAGAATAACCAGAGCTCTGCTGAGTGTGGCGTCAAAACAAACACAAGAACTAACAAACAAAGAAACTTAAAGGAAGAAGTAATCTTTTGTGGCTGGAGTGATAGTACCACGGAGGGCGTTTGCCTTGCGTTCGGCCAACCTAGAATGGACCCGGGTTTAATCCCTGGCATCCATTATGGTCTGGTAGGAGAGATTTCTGAGCCAGGGGTAACCTCTGAGAGCTGCCAGATGTGGCCCACCAAAAAAACAAACGAAAGAAAGAAAGAAGAAAGGAAGGAAGGAAGGAAGGAAGGAAGGAAGGAAGGAAGGAAGGAAGGAAGGAAGGAAGGAAGGAAGGAAGGAAGGAAGGAAGGAAGGAAGGAAGGAAGGGAGGGAGGGAGGGAGGGAGGGAGGGAGGGAGGGAGGGAGGGAGGGAGAGAAAGAGAAAGAGAGAGAGAAAGAAAGAAAGAGAGAAAGAAAGAAAGAAAGAAAGAAAGAAAGAAAGAAAGAAAGAAAGAAAGAAAGAAAGAAAGAAAGAAAGAAAGAAAGAAAGAAAGAAAGAAAGAAAGAAAGAAAGAAAGAGAAAGAAAGAAGAAAGAAGACAGAAGAAAGAAGAAAGAAAGAAGAAGAGAAGAGAAAAAAAGAAGTACAGAGACAAGCAAATTTATCAATGTTAGTGTATCTCCAATGAGGTCATTAAGTTGTCAGAATAAGCTTGTGTTGCTAGTTGACCATTCTGTTACTTCTTTTCTTTCTGAACATTAGGTGAGTTGAAGTACGCATTGGCACCAACATTGATGTGTTCTTTTGGGTCTGACAGTATTAAACAAAATGGAGTTGCTGCATTTACAGCAGGAATTCCAAACACTATAGCTGACACTGTGACTTTGGGGGTGGGGGTGGGGGTGGCATGTTTACAGTTGTCGGGTTTCCTGGAAAATGAAAGTTCGGGTGGAGTGTACCCACACTTACTCCAAAAAAAAAGTCCTGAAGATAGTAGCCCCATTCCTAGAAAACCTGAGTTTTGGTTAGATTGGTGTCTCTACAGGGTATTAAAGGAGTGATGAAGCTGGGCTATACAAGAAGCTGTGATTGTGGGTGATGGGTGCAACAGGCATGGCTTAGACAGGGCTGGGAGTTGGCTTGCTCTTTCCTCTCAAGATTGCTAATATTTAACTAGATATCTGTTGTACCTATATGTTTCACTACTTGATTCACTTCTCTTTGTTTTACATGTCTCTGTGACACAGTGGTTCTATAGACTGCTTTTCAGTCTTATTTTGCTTAATCCTAACCTTAATTCTAACTTTTACTTAGTTGAAAACTCTGACACCTCTCTTCAATCTGATTAAAACACTGAAGGCTTTATTAGAATGTTTATATTTGAAAGTGAATTTACTACAATAAAAAAAGAAAGGTATTTAAGTTGTGACTTTTAAAAATTATCCCTAATGGCCCCAATTATTCCTAAATGGCCCTTTTTGATCACTCTGACCAGACTTCTTTCCATTAGGCAGCCTCAGTACTACTGTTGAATGAATCTCACAGATTGATTTTATTGGACATTGTCTACTTCTTTGCATTGTTTGTTTATAATCCACAAATGTATCACGCAGTACTTATCCTTATTATGACTCAGCTTTCTTTGCATGTTACCCTTTAGTCACATATAAGTTGTACAGAAATGAAATATTTCATATTTTCTTATAGCTAAGTTGTAATACATTGTGCATAAATATACCAGTATATCTACTTGTCAGTGTTGGGCATTTGGATTGTTTTTAAGCCTTAGCTATTGTAAAGATGTCAGCAATGACTGGGTGTAAAATAATTTTGAGTTGGTGATTTTGTATTCTTGTAATAGATGATAAGAAGAACAAATATACAATCCTATGAAAGTCAATTTTTGGCTCTCTTTCTGCTGAGCTAGCCTACAGACACCAAGGACTGTAATCTCTCCAGGTCCCACTCCCGGTAAGATGTCCCCGCCCAACAAAGGTGGGGCAATTCCAGCCATGTGATTGGGAACCCAGAGACTTATAAAGAACAGCGGCCATGCTCTCTGCCTCTTTTCTGCTGAGCCAGCCTACAGACACCAAGGACTGTAATCTCTCCAGGACCCACACCCAAAAAGCTCCGCGGCTGCTCTTATCCTGTAACCCCTGAATTCCATTTCTGCACATTGCTAAGAAGCAATCTACAGCCTTATCAATGGAGTAATTTTGCAGTACACCCCCATATTTACAGAAATCAAGATGGATCCTCTAATAATCTAAAAATTAGGAAACAGCTAGCCTTTGCCAGGTATAGGGTTTGAGGAGGCACCATACCGGGGCCCTTATCCCTAGCCTGAGGAGTGCTGGGAGGCTTGGCAGGCCCCCAGCCATCCTCGTCTTTTTCCCCTAATTCCAGGCCTTCCCTGGGTGCCAGCTCAGATGGCCAGAAGTGGGTTCAAGTGGACTCTTAGTGGTCCTCAGGCTTCCCCCCTCCCTCCATACTCCAGGAAGGAGGTGCATGGGGAGGAGGGCAGGCAGACATCTGGCTTCCAGTTTCCTCCTTGATTCTGGAGACCAGCTCTTGCCAGGTATAGGGTTTTTCTCCCCTGGACTTCAGTCCTTCCCTGGGTGCCGGTCTAGGTGGACTCTATAGGGGTCAACAGGCTTTCCACTTATCTCTCCCTACACTAATGGGAATGTGCTCTGGGAGGAGGGTGAGCTGTTCTAGCACTGGTTTATGTTGGGTCAGTCAGTGGAAATTTTTTCTTCTTGTTTTCATATTGATAGTATTGTATGCATATATTCTTTTTTTTTTTTTTTTTTTTTTTGGTTTTTGGGCCACACCCTGTGACGCTCAGGGGTTACTCCTGGCTATGCGCTCAGAAGTTGCTCCTGGCTTCTTGGGGGACCATATGGGACGCCGGGGGATCGAACCGCGGTCCATCCTAGGCTAGCGCAGGCAAGGCAGGCACCTTACCTCCAGCGCCACTGCCCGGCCCCCTTTTCTTTTTCTTTTTTTTTTTTTTTGTATGCATATATTCTATATATCCATAATATTCATCTTGTATTGTGACCTTGATACTGCCCTACAAAGCTCATTTTTAATATTTTACTGCTTCAGTCCCAACCCTTACTTCCCCCCATCTTCCCATGTAGGTGCAGCTAATGACATGAAGCTCACCACATAGAGTGATAAGTGCAGTTAGAGAAATAACTACACTGAAAACTATCATAACAATGTGAATGAATGAGGAAAAAAGAAAGCCTGTCTCGAGTACAGGTGTGGGTGGGGTGGGGAGTAGGTAGATCTGGGAAATTGGTGATGGGAATCCTGCACTGGTGAAGGGAGGTGTTCTTTACATGACTGTAATCATACAACTACAATTATATTTGTAATCATGGTGTTTAAATAAAGATAATTTAAAAAAAAGAAAGCCTGTCTAGAGTACAGGCAGGACTGGGGTGGGGAAGAGGGTGATTTGGGACATTGGTGATGGGAATGTTGTACTGGTGAAGGGAGGGTGTTCTTTACATGACTGAAACCCAAACACAATCATTTATGTAATCAAGGTGTTTAAATAAAGATATTAATTTAAAAAAAGGAAGTCAATTTTTGGACTTTTATCAAAACTAATTAAAAATGTCTTCAAAATTCTGCACTCTACCTCAACTTTTACATTTAACCAAGATTTATAGAGTTACTATCCTGCATTTTTACATCTATCTAGAATAGATATTTTTTTCCAACAGGTTTTTATAGATGGCAAGATTGGCCTGGATATCACAACTAACAGCCTTAAAACTTTGATTTTTGTTCTGTTTTAAAGGAAGGGAAGATTCCAGAATATCAGAGTTCTTTTTCTTTTCTTCTTGTTAAGTTATTTTCTTTAAGATTTACTTTTGTTTCATTTTGAGACCTAGATAACCCTTTGGAAACATAAAGCTTATCATCAATATGCAGTGCTGTAAATATTATGTAGAGCTGCAATGCACTATTTTTGTTATGTCTTACAGAAAAATTTTTGGTCTTTATGGTACTTGAGGGTTTCAAATAAATTTTATTGTTTTATATTCCATTTCTGTGAAGAATGCTGTTTGATTTCTGATAGTAATTTAATGTTGCTATATGTTGATTTTTTGGGGGGGAATTTTTGGGCCACACCTGATGACACTCAAAGGTTACTCTTGGCTATATGCTCAAAAATAGTTACTGGCTTGGGGGACCATATGAGATGCCAGGGGTCAAACTGCAGTTTGTCCCAGGTCAACCACATGCAAGGAAAATGCCCTACCTTTGTGTCACCACTCTGACCCGATATTGCTATTTATTTATATGACACGGATTACAATTCTTCCATTCACAAGCACAAAATACTTCCTTTTTTGTAGAAACTATATCTTTTATTTGAATTTTTATAAAATGTTTATTTTAGCACAATAATTAAAAGCATGATTGTAGTTGGGTTTCAGTCATAAACAGAACACCATACCTCACCAGTATAACATTCCCACCACCAATGTCCCTTTCCCTTCTACCCCACCCCTGCCTGTATTGGAGAGATTTATTTTATTTCTTTCACTAATTAGCATTGTCATGATACAAGTAGTATAGTTATTTCCCTATCAGTATTCACCACTCTTTGTGGTGAGCTTCAAATTTTGAGCAGATCCTTCTGGCCTTCGCCTCTAATATCTCTGGGCATTATTAAAATAATGTCTTTAATTTTCTTAAAATCCATAGATAAGTGAGACTATTCTGTCTTTATCTCTCTCCCTCTGACTTATTTTACTCAGTAAAATATAGTATAAAATATATAAAAGTATGTATATAAATATATAAAAAGTATAGTATAAAATAGTAAAAAATAGATTCCATGTACAAACATGTAAAGGAAAATTGCATGATTTTTCTCTCCTGACGGCTGCCTAATATTCCATTGTGTATATGTTTCACAGTTTCTTTAGCCATTCCTCTGGTGAAGAGCATGTTGGTTGTTTCCAGAGTCTGGCTATTGTAGTTAGTACTGCAATGAATATAGGAGTAAGGAAGAAATTTTTGAATTGTGTTTTTGTGTTCTGAGGGTATATCACTAGAACTGGTATAGCTGGATCATATGGGAGCACAATTTCCAGTTTTTTGAGGAATCTCCATATTGTTTTCCATAAAGGCTGAATTAGATGGCATTCCCACCAACAGTGAATATAAGTTTCTTTTTCTCCATGTTCTTACCAGCACTGATTGCTTTTGTTTTTGTTTTTTGTGTTGTGCGCCAGTCTTTGTGGCATGAGATAGTATCTCATAGATGTTTTGATTTGCATTTCCCTGATGATTAGTGACGTGGAGCACTTTTATGTGTCTTTTGGCCATTTGTTTTTCTTCTTTGAGCACACATCTATTCATTTTTCTCCCTAATTTTGATGGGGTTAGATGTTTTTTCTTGTTAATTTCTGTGATTACCTTGTATATTTTGGATATTAGCCCCTTATCTGATGGGTATTGGGTGAATAGTTTTTCCCATTCTGTGGGTGGCTTTTGTATCCTAGGCATTATTTCCTTTGAGGTGCAGAAGCTTCTCATCATAATATATTTACATCTGTTTATCTCTGCTTCCACTTGTTTGGAGAGTGCTATTTCCTCCCTAAAGATGCCTCTAGTCTCAATGTCATGCAGTGTTTTACCTACGTGTTGCTCTATATACTTTATGATTTTGGGTTAGATATCAAGATCTTTAACTCATTTGGATTTGACCTTTGTGCATGGTGTTAGCTGGGGATCTGAGTTCGCTTTTTTGCAAGTGGCTCACCAGTTGTGCCAATACCATTTGCTGAAGGGGCTTTCCTTACTCCACTTTGGATTTCTTGCCCCTTTATCAAAAGTTGGTTGTGGCTGGAGAGATAGCACAGCGGCGTTTGCCTTGCAACCAGCTGATCCAGGACCTAAGGTGGTTGGTTCAAATCCCAGCGTTTCATATGGTCCTACATGCCTGCCAGGAGCTATTTCTGAGCAGACAGCCAGGAGTAACCCCTGAGCACAGCCGGATGTGGCTCAAAAACGAAAAAAAAAATGTTGTTTGATTGTATGCCTGGGGAACATTCACTGGATACTCAAGTCTATTCCACTGATCAAGTATCTCTCTTTATTCGAATACCATGCTGTTTTGATAACTATTGCTTAATAATGCAGTTTAAAATTGGGGACGGTGATGCCTCCCATATTCTTTATCCCAGGGATTGCTTTGACTACTCGTGGGTGTTTATTGTTCCAAATAAATTTCAGTAGTGTTTGATCCACTTCTTTAACATATGTCATGTGTATCTGTAGAAAAATTACAGTAAACCTGTATAATGCTTTGTGTAGAATTGTCATTTTAATGACTTTGATCCTGCCAATCCAGGAGCAGAGTATCTGTATCCATTTTCTTGTTTTTTCTCTCTTATTTCTTGAAGCAGGGCTTTGTAGTTTTCTTTGTATATGTCTTTCCTTTCTTTAGTTAAGTGGAATACAATATATTTGAGCTTGTGTGGCACTAAAGTGAATGGGATTGTTTTTATTAATGTTCATTTATTTATTATTGGTATATAAGAGGCCACTGATTTTTTGGGGGGTGGCTATAAACCTGTTATGATATTTTTTAATATAAATCTTTATTTAAGCACCAAGATTACAAGCATATTTGTAGTTGGGTTTCAGTTATAAACAGAATACCCCTCATCACCAGTGCAATATTCCCACCACCTCCTCCCCGCCTCCACCTTGTTCCCACCTCCACCCTCACCCCTGCTTGTATTCGCGACAGGAATTTTACTTCTCTCATTCTTTTATTTTTTTTAATTTTTATTATGACTAAAGTGCATTATAAATCTTACACTGCATCATTTATGGTACATAGTGAAAACGAATGAGGGACATTCCCACCACCAGTGCTGTCCTCCCTCTTCCCCTGTTCCCAATATGCATCCAATATCTTCCTCCTTTACCCCCAAGAATGCTAGTGCAACTCATCTCCACTTTACAGCTTGTTGTAGATTGAGCATCCATTCCACCATCATTGGAGCTAAAAAGAATAAGAAAAAAGGTAGAAAAAAATTTGGTGACAACTACCAGAAAAAGAAAGAAGAGAGAGAAAAAGAAAAGAAAAATGGAAGAAAAAAGAAAAAAATTGAGCCATCAAATAAAAATAAAAATAAATCTCTAAATAATAACCGCAAGAGTGAAAAAGAAAGAGAAAAGTGGAAGAAAAAAAGAGAAGAAAAATAAAGTCAAAAACTAACAAATCAAAAGTATGGGTGCTGGAGTGGCAGGATTTGGCGTTCCCCCACTTTTTTTTTTTTTTTGTGCATAGGCACAGTTAGCATTGGGGAAGAAAGGGAATTCCTGTGGCCTAAGAGTTTCAGGGTTTCTTCATCCTTGAAGCATACCATTATGGGATCAACCCCTGGCTCCATATATACTCATTACCCCATACCAAAGGCTTTTCTATCATTCTTTAACATTGTCATGTTAGCTGTAAGTGTAGTTATGTCCCTAACAGAGTACATCACTCTTTATGGTGACTTTCATATTGTGAGCTGGTCCTTCCAACCCTTCTAGCCCTTAACTCTATTGTCTCTGGCCTTAATACAGTAATGTCTTTAATTTTTCTTAAAACTTATAGATGAGTGAGACTATTCTGTGTCTATCTCATTCCCTCTGCTTTATTTCATTTAATATAATAGATTTCATGTACATCCATGTATAGGAAAATTTCATGACTTCATCTCTCCTGATGGCTAATAATATTCCATTGTGTATATGTACCACAGTTGCTTTAGCTATTCATTTGTTGAAGGACATCTTGGTTGTTTCTAGAGTCTGGTTATTGTAAATAGTGTTGCAATGAATATAGGTGCAGTGAAGAGATTTTTGAATTGTATTTTTGTGTTCCTAGGGTATATCTCTAGGAGTGGAATAGCCAGATCATATAGGAGCTCAATTTCCAGTTTTTTGAAAAATCTCCATATGATTATCCATAAAGACTGGACGAGACAGCATTCCCACCAGCAGTGTATAAGAGTTCCTTTCTCTCCACATCCCCGCCAGCACTGATTGTTCTTGTACTTTGTGATGTGTGCCAGTCTCTGTGGTGTGAGATGGTACTTCATTGTAGTTTTGATTTGCATCTCCCTGATGATTAGTGTGGTGGAGCATTTTTTTCATGTGTCTTTTGGCCATTTGTATTTCTTCTTTGAGGAAGTGTCTGTATATTTCTTCTCCCTATTTTTTGATGGAGTTATATAATTTTTTTCTTATTAAGCTCTTTCAGTAACTTGTATTTCTTAGATGTTAGCCCATTGTCTTATGGGTATTGGGTGAATAGTTTCTCCAGTTCTGTGGGTGGCTTTCATATCTTAGACACTATTTTCTTTGAGGTTCAGAAGCTTCTCAGTTTACTATAGTCCCATTTGTTTATCTCTGTTTCCACTTGTTTGAAGACTACTCTTTTCTCCTTGACAATGCCTTTAGTCTCAATGTCATATAGTATTTTACTTGTGTTGTTCTATATATCTTATAGTTTCAAGCTGGATATCAAGGTCTTTAATCCATTTGTATTTGATCTTTGTGCATGGTGTTCAATGGGGGTCTGAGTTGGCTAACCAGTTGTGCCAATACCTCTTGTTGAAGAGGCTTTTCTTGCTCTATTTTGGATTCCTTGCCCCTTTATCAAAAATTAGTTGATTGTATGTATGGGGAATATTCTTTGAGTACTCAAGTCTATTCAACAGATCTGAGGATCTGTCTTTATTCCAATACCATGTTGTTTTAATAACTATTGCTTTGTAATACAGTTTGAAATTGGGAAAAGTAATGCCTCCCATATTTCTTATTCCAGGAATTGCTTTAGATATTTGTGGGTGTTTATTTTTCCAAATGAATTCTAGTAGTGTTTTGATCCACTTCTTTGAAAAATGTCATGAGTGTCTTTATAGGGATTGATTAAATCTGTACAATGCCTTGGGGAAATATTGCCATTTTAATTATATTAATCCTGCCAATCCATTTGCAGGGTGTGTGTCTCCTTTTCCTTGTGTCCTCTCTTATTTAAGTAGGGTTTTGTAGTTTTCTTTGTATAGGTCCTTCACCTCTTTAGTTAAGTTGACCCAAAATATTTGAGTTTGTGGGGAACTAATATGAATGGAATTGTTTTCTTAATGTCTATTTCTTCTCTATTATTATTAGTGTACAAGAAGAAATTGAGTTTTGCATGTTAAATTTGTAGTATCCAACTTTGCTTTATGAATCTATGGTTTCTAGAAGATTTTTGGCAGAGTCTATAGGGTTTTCTAAATATATTATCATGTCATGTGTAAACCGTGAGAGCTTGACTTCCTCCTTACCTATTTGGATGCCCTTGATATCTTTTCTTGCCTAATCACTATGGCAATAGGAGCGTTCAATAGGCATAGGAATAGTGTCAATAGGAATAGGCAATGTTCAATAGGAGTGGTGAGAGAGAGCAGCCTTGTCATGTTCCAGATTTTAGAGGAAAGGCTTTTAGTTTATCTCCATTGAGGATAATATTTGCCATTGGCTTGTGGTAGATAGCCTTGACTATATTGAGAAAAGTTCCTTTCATTCCATCTTGATGAGGGTTTTTATCAAGAGTAGATGTTGGCCCTTAATGAATGCTTTTTCTGCATCTATTGATATGATCATATAATTTTTGTTTTTCTTTTTGTTGATATGGTGTATTATGTTGATTGATTTACAGATGTTAACCATCCTTGCATTCCTGGGATGAAACCTACTTGGTTGTGGTGAATGACCTTCTAGATGATGCATTAAATTCTATTTGCCAGAATTTTGTTGAGGATCTTTGCTCCTGTGTTCATCAGGGATATTGGTCTATAATTTTCTTTTATTTGTCAGTATCTCTGTTTGGTTTTGATATCAAGGTGATATTAGCTTCATAGAAACTATTTGGAACTGTTTCTGTTTCTTGAATTTTATGAAAGAGCCTGTAAAGATTGGTAGAAGGTCACTCTTGAAAGGTTGAAAGAATTCATTAGTGAATCCATCTGGGCTTAGGCTTTTGTTTTTAGGAAGATTTTTTTTTCACCATTTTAATTTCCTCAGTAGTGATGGGGCTGTTCAGATATGCTACCTTATTTAACTGTTGGAGATTATAAGATTCTAAGTATTCGTTCATTTCTGCCAAATTCTCGTGTTTTGTGACACAAGTTTCTTAAAGTAGTCTCTTATTACCCTTTAAATCTCTGCAATATCTGTAGTGATTTTCCCCTTTTTATTTGTAATCTGGTTTATCAATTTTCTCTCTCTCAATTTCTTTGTGAATTTTGACAGAGGGTTATCCATCTTGTTTATTTTTTCAAAGAACCAACTTTTGCTTTCATCGATCTTTTGAATTGTTTTCTGGATTTTCACTTTATTTCTGCTCTAAGCTTTATTAACTTCTGCCTACCTATTTTGGTTCCATTTGTTGATTATTTTCTAATTTTATAAACTGTGTCATTAAGCTATTCATGTTGGCCCTTTCTTCCTTTTTAATGTGTGCTAGAAAAGCTATAAATTTTCGTATCACTACTGCTTTTGCTGTGTCCCATAAATTCTGATTATTTGTGTCTTTATTATCATTTGTTTCCAAGAATTTTTTAATTTCCTCGTTTCATTTTATTTCCTCATTTCATCTCTAATCTACTAGTTGTTTAGTAGTAAGTTGTTTAATTTCCAAGTGTTAAAAATTTTCTTCTGTGTTCCTTTGTAGTTTACACTTAATTTCAGTACCTTGTGACCAGTGAAGGTAGTCTACACTATTTCTATCCTCTTGCTTTTATGAAGGTACATTTTATGGGCTAGCATATAGTCTATCCTGAAGAATGACCCATGTTCATTGTAGAAGAATATGTATCTAGTTTTCTGATGATAAAGTGCCTTAGATATACAAATATATGGTGCCATATATATTAGTCTACTTCTATTTCTCTTTTCAGAAATAGAATATTTTTGTTGGATTTCAGTCTGCTTGCACTATCAAGGGGTGATAGGGCAGTGTTGAGGTCTCCCACAATTACTGTGTTGTTACCAATATATTTTTTAAGTTGTGTCAACAATTGTATTAAATACTTTGCTGGTTCTTCATTGGGTGTGTATGTTTCGGAGTGTGATTTCTTCCTGTTGTACATATTCCTTGATTAGTACAAAATGTCTATCTTTGTCTTTTACAACTTTTCTGTGTCTAAAGTCTGTGTCATCTGATATTAGTATGGCCACACCAGTATTCAGGTGTGTTTCTTGTAGGCAGCAGAAGGTCGGATTCATTTTTTTTGATCCATTTAGCCACTTTGTGCCTCGTAACTGGTGCATTTAGTCCATTGACATTGAGAGAGATAATAGTCATGAGATTTAGTGCCATCTCTGTGTAGAGGTTTGGTGTGTCTGTTGATCAGTCTTGTCTTAAAATAGACCTTTCAGTTTTTCTTTTAAGACTTATTTTGAGGGACCGGGAAGGTGGCGCTAGAGGTAAGGTGTCTGCCTTACAAGCACTAGCCAAGGAACGGACCGCGGTTCGATCCCCCGGCGTCCCATATGGTCCCCCCAAGCCAGGGGCGATTTCTGAGCACATAGCCAGGAGTAACCCCTGAGCGTCAAACGGGTGTGGCCCAAAAAAAAAAAAAAAACCAAAAAAAAAAAAAAGACTTATTTTGAGTCAGCAAAGTTTCTGAGTTGTTGTTTATCTGAGAAACTATGTATACTTCCTTCAAACCTGAAAGTGAGTCTGGCTGAGTGCACTATTCTAGGCGAAGCATTTATTTCATTGAGTTTTGTCACTATGTCTCACCTTGCCTTCTGGCCTTGAAGGTTTCTTGTGACAGGTCTGCTCTAAATCCCAAAGATGCTCTCTGAATATAATTTCCCCTTTTGATCTTGCTGCTTTCAGTATTCTATCCCTATCTGTGGGATTTGTCATTGTGACTAGGATGTGTCTTGGGTGCTTTTCCTTGGGTCTCTTTTAGCTGGTACTCGTTGGGCATATAGGAATTGGTTGCATGTAGTCTTTAGCTCTGTTAGCATCTCTGTAATGATGTCCTTGACTGTTGATTCTTCCTGGCAATTTTCTTCTTGGATCTCTGGGACTCCAATGATTCTTAAGTTGTTTTTGTTGAGCTTATCAAAGACTTCTATTTTAATCTGTTCACCTTATTTGAGTAATTTTTCCATTGTCTGATCATTTGCTTTAAGGCTTTTCTCCAATCTCTTCTGCTGTATGAAGTTATTATGCATCTTATCTTCCAGCTCACTAATTCTGTCCTCAGCTGCTGTTACCCTATTGGAAAGACTTTCCATGAGGCTTTTAATTCATTTACTGAGCATTTCAGACCTGTTCCTTCAGTTTGGAGTTTTCTGATTTCTATATTCATGTCCTTTTGATTCTTATTAGTGTTTCATCCCACTCTATTTATGTTTTCTTAGAGTTCTGTGAACATTGTCCATATTTCTACTCTAAATTCCATATCTGAGAGACTAACTAGGTGGTTGGCTATTTTCAGAACATCAGAGTTTCCATCTTCATTCTCTATGCCTGGTGTTGGCCTGCATTATTTACCCCATTGTCATGCTTGTATTGTGGATTTTTCTACATGTTGTGGTGGTATTCATTAGCTAGGTTTAGTGCACAGCCACTAAGTGAAGCAGAGCGGCCATGCTAGTTCCTCAGTTTCTGGGTGGGGAAGACTCACTTCAGGAGAAGGCGAGCCTTCAGGGAAGGATGCTGGAGAGGATCAAAGTTTCCAAGCCAAAGCAAGTAGAGAGAAGGCCCAAGATATCTGCCGTGCTCCAGAGACACAACAGAGCCAGCTAGTTCTGCAGTCTCTGGGCGGGGAAGACCAAGGCCATTGATTTTTGCGTGTTAATTTTGTAGCCTGCCACTTTTCTATATAAATCTATTGTTTCTGTATCTCTTTGATAGATTCCTAGGGTTTTCCAAATATAGTATCATGCCATCTGCAAAGAGTGAGAGCTTGACTTCTTCCTTACATATTTGAATGTCCTTGATATCTTTTCTTGCCTAATAGTTATAGCAAGTACTTACAATACTATGTCAAATAGGAGTGAGAGAGGGCAGCCTTGTCTTTTTCCAGATTTTAGAAGAAAGGCTTTTAGTTTATCTCCATTGAGGATAATATTTGCCATTGGCATTTGATAGATGTCCTTGACTATATTGAGAAAAGTTTCTTGCATTTCCATCTTGATGAGAGTTTTTTTTATCAACAATGGGTGCTGTAGCTTATCGAAGACTTTCTCTGCATCAATTTATATGATCGTATATTTTTTCTTTTTCTTGTTGATATCATGTATTATGTTGATAGATTTACAGATGCTAAACTATCCTTGCATTTCTGGGATGAAACCTACTTGATCATGGTGAATAATCTTCTTGATGCGTATTGGATCATATTTGCCAGAATTTTGCTGATTATCTTTGCGTCTGTGTTTATAGAAATATTGGTTTGTAATTTCCTTTTTTGGCAGCATCTCTGTCTGATTTTGGTATCAAGGTGATGTTGGCTTTATAAAATACTCTTTGGAAGTGTTCCTGTTTTTTTAATTTTATGAAAGAGCCTGACAAGGATTGATTGTAGTTCCTCATGAAAGATTTGGAAGAATCCACTGGTGAATCCATCTAGGCCTGGACGTTTTCTTTTTATTAATTATTATTATTATTATTATTATTATTATTATTATTTTAATTTCCTCATTAGTGATGGGGCTTTTTAGATATGCTACATCATCCAAATTCAAACATGGAAGGTTATACGAGTACAAGAATGTATCCGTTTTTTGCTTGTTCTCATGTTTTGTGACATTAGTTTCTCGAACTAGTCTCTGATTACCCTTTGAATCTCTGTTATATCTGTAGTGATATCCCCCCTTTCATTTTTAATCCGATTTATCAAGTTTCACTCTCTCCCTTTCTTTGTGAGTTTTGCCAGTGTTTCATCAATCTTGTTTATTTTTTCAAAGAAACAACATTTCTTTTAGTTGATCTTTCAGATTGTTTATTTGGACTTCCACTTCATTGATTTCTGCTCTGAGCTTTGTTATTTCCTTCTGCCTACCTATTTTTGGCTCCATTTGTTGATAATTTTCTAATTTTATAAGCAATGTCATTAAGCTTTTCTGATAGGCCCCTTTTTTCTTCCTGATGTGTGCTTGCAAAGTTACAAATTTCCCTCTCAGTAATGCTTTTAGTATGTCTCATAGCCTCTGATAATTTGTACCTTCATTGTCATTTGCTTCCAGGACTATTTTCATTTCCTCTTTGATTTCATCTCTGTCCCACTGCTTGTTCACCAATAGGCTGTTTAATTTCCAGGTGTTAAAGTTTCTCTTCTGTGTCCCTTTGTAGTTCACACCTAATTTCAGAGCCTTGTGATCAGTGAAGATAGTCTGCACAATTTCTATACTCTTAATTTTATGGAGTTATGTTTTATGGGCCAACTTGTAGTATATCCTGGAGAATGACCTATGTACAGTGGAAAAGAATGTGTATTCAGGTTTCTGGGGATGAAGTGCCATATATATATATATATATATATATATATATATATAATATATATATAGTATATATTATATATATATATATATATATATATATATATATATATATATATACTAGACCCCTTTTTCATTTCTCTTTTCAGATCTAGTGTATTTTCATTAGGTTTCAGTCTCATTTACCTATCAAGTGGTGACTGGGCACTGTTGAGGTCTCCCACATTATTGGGTTACTATTGATAACTTCTTTCAAATTTGTCTACAATTTTAGTAAATATTTTTCTGATCCCTCATTTGGTGCATATATGTTTAGGAATGTAATTTCTTTCTGTTTTACATATCCCCTATTAGTAATTAATGTACATCTTCGTCCCTTACAACTTTACTGAGTCTAATGTTTGTGGCATCTGATATTATTATGGCCCCTCCAGAGTTTTTAAGGGTGTTGTTTTCTTAGATGATTTTTCTCCAGCCTTTGATTCTGAGTCTATGTTCTAACTATTCAGGTGTGTTTCTTGTAGTCAGCAGAAGCTTGGAAACACCTTTCTCGTTTAATGGGGCACACCCAGTGACACTCAGGGTTACTCAGAAATTGCTCCTGACATGGAGGACAATATGGGATGCCAGGGAATGAACAGAGGTCCATCCTAGGCTAGTGCTGGCAAGGCAGACACCTTACCACTCCACATCACTGCTGTGGCCCCACTATTTTTAATTACTTTATTTAAACATAGTGATTACATGGTTGTTTATAGCACATTTTTTTACAGTTACCAAGTTGTTCATGATTGATTTCCAGCCATACAATGTCCAACTCCTTTCTGTAGTGCATATTTTCCATCAGCATTGTCTCCAGTTTCCCTCTCGACCTCCTCAACCCCCTTCCCTGACTGACTCTGGACAAACCTCCCCCCTCTCTCTTTCTCTCTCTGTTTTATATTTTTCTTTTATACATTATGGTTTGCAATATTATTACTGAAAGGGTGTCATGCATATCACTTTATTTCCTTTCAGTACCCAGTTATTTTCAGAGACTATCATTGTCATAGTTGTAGGAAACTTGCCACACTTGAGGAAGTGGGGTTAGGGCAGAGAAGTAATCACTCTGAGAAGCCTAGATTTTTAAAAATTTGTTATTTTTTGTGAGGTTTTGTTTAATTTTGGGCCACACATTTGTGATACTTGGGGCTTCTTTCTCCTGGCTCTGCAATTAGGAATTTCTCCTGACCTTGCTAAGGGGACCATATAGGATACAGGAAATAAAACTCTGATTGACTATGTACAAGGCAAATGCCCTACTGCTATACTATGATGCTAGCCCCTCTTATTTTTTCTTTTATAAGCCTTTTTAGTATTGTTTTAGCCACAATATATGTAACTTTCTATAGCTTTCTCTTAAATTCCGTTTGTCCACGGGGCTTTTGTATATTTCTATTAAATTTACCTTTTTAAAAAATTTGAAGCAAGTTACTTAATAACATATTATCCTCTATAAAATTTTTATTTTCCCTCTTTTTTCTTTGTTAGTTAACCTTTACATTCACCCCTATGAAACAAAAATTTATTTGATGCATGACTTAAGTCTTGAAGAATTTATTGTAAAGTCAAGAATATGTTGTGACTTTGAGAATTTTTTATTACCCTTCATATGACCTATGTTCCAAGAACATTTGAGAAGCATACATTTTCTCATCTTTTGTGGTAGAATGCACTTTAATTGTTTATTGACCCAATCTTGTCTAACTTATTTTTACTTCCCAGATAATTTTCTGTCAGAATAATATGTTTTGTACTGTAAATGGATTGTTAAAATCAACTCTTGTTATTGTGTGATGTTAATATATTTTATTTTGAGTCTTTGAGAAATTGTTATAATTATTTTTGTGGTTTTATTTGGGGTACCTATATACTAATAGCAGCTATGTCTTTCTGCTGCATATAACCCTGTATCTTTTTTTTTTTTTTTTTTTTTTGGTTTTTGGGCCACAGCCGGCGATGCTCAGGGGTTACTCCTGGCTGTCTGCTCAGAAATAGCTCCTGGCAGGCACGGGGGACCATATGGGACACCAGGATTCAAACCAACCACCTTTGGTCCTGGATCGGCTGCTTGCAAGGCAAACGCCGCTGTACTATCTCTCCGGCCCCTCTGTATCTTTTTTTATTTAAGTAATATCTTTAAGCACCATGATTACAAACATGTTTGTATGTATATATAAATATGTCTCTTGCTCCCTCTTTTGAGTAGAATTCTATTTTAACTAATGTAGATATGATGGTGGCTGCATTTTGAAATTATTTTAACCCCTTGTAGTTGCAGTTTTTATTTTTTCTTTTTCTTCTTTTTTGCTTTTACATTTTTAATTGATTTACCATAAATTACAGTCACAAAGTTACTCACTACAGAGTTTTAGTTCTACAATGTTTCAACACCAATACTTTCATCAAAGCCCACTACCTCTACTGTCCCTATTCCCTATTTTCCTGCCCCTTCACTCAGCTTACCTCTATTTTATAGCTGCCACTTTTCCCCCTTGGGGGCCACACAACCCAAATGACTGTGTTCAGCATTTATTCCTATCTCTGAGTTCAAGAATTACTGCTGGTTAGGTTCACTGGGCTATATGATCTACTATGAATTAAATTGGGTCTACTGCTTGCAGTGGCTTCTGTTAACCTGCATTCTATTTATTGTCTAAGGGTAGGTCATGTTACTACCTTCAGTTCTCCATTTTGTCATAATACATTTATATAGTAAGATTACTCAAAATTTTATATTTTATATAATAATAAACACTAGTGATTAATCCTTGTATTATTAAAATATAATTAATGAGGGCATGGAGAGATAGCACAGTTGTAAGGCATTGCCTTGCATGCAGAAGAACAGTGGTTCAAATCCTGGCATCCCATATGGTCCCCTGAACCTGCCAGGGGCAATTTCTGAGTGTAGAGCCAGGAGTAGCCCTTCAGCGCTGCTGGGTGTGACCCAAAAACCAAATATATATAATTAATGAATTATCATGCATTATTGTAACAAATAAAATTATGAACGGCAATGTGAATAAAGATCTTTCCCTAATTACTCCTCTCCATTCATTTATATATAAGCGTTTATTATAGGCTTAATATATTATTGTTTCCTTACATAATTATATAGCCTTATTCTTACAAACATATATACAGACACCATACAAAATAGAAATGATATTTTACAAAAGATGAATTTATTTTAAATTTTATTATTTTAAAAGCAACTTATAAAATGAATAAAATATCTAAGTCATTTTATATATAATTTTATAATATCTTCACATGCATACCATTAACACTGTTATCTTCTGTTGAGTTAAATTTTTATTTCATTTCATATTTAATCGATATTTTTCTTAAAATATCTTATGGATATATAAATGTTTGAAACATGTATGTAAGGATTTTTCTTTCACAATTTATTGATACTTTTCTAATGATTTCTCTTGAATTTGTAAATTTTTGAAATGCTTATGTAAGAAATAACTGGTTTAGACCATATGTATTTTTACAATAAAACATTGGTAGATAGCTTGGTAGAGGGTGAGAAAGAGAAATTTATATTCACATTTTTCTTCCTAGAAATCATCACCTGTTTTATAATATTGAATCTATTTCAATTATCATTTACTTGTAATTAGTATGTCTTTTTTTCAATAAGATATATTCGCAATATGATGTCTCATTTGTTTTGACATGGCATATCTAGTTTAGAGTGGTTCATTCCAATATCCTGGAATGAGTTCATAAGAGTATGAAAACATATATCTGTATACAAACAACTGTTTAAGCAAAATTTGAATTGAACTTCAGTAATTTGTAGAGCATCAGTATGGGAAAAAATCACTTTTCTTCTAAAAGGAATTTTCAGTTTGTTATGTTAAAGTGTATCTTATCATTTAAATATATTTTCCTAATTGACCTACATATAGTATAAGATAACACCCAGCAATTAACCTAAAATAAAGGCATTCCCCCATCTTCCTTTTTCCCAAAAATTTCTTTTTTGATTTGTAAAATCTCACCTGGGTTACACAAACTTCCCCCTCCTGGTGTATGGGCGCCATGGCAAGCTTTTGGGTCTGTTTGCATTAGAGAACTTCTTTGAGTTCCCTGGAGGAGAGTGGGTGACATGATTGGTGAAATATAAAGATATGAGAGATCACACAATGCATGTGGGAGAACAGCTTGTTCTAAAATTTAATGTCAGAACCAGAGGTATAAGTGGGGTAATTTCCAGTCATGGGCATGAAAAAATATTGTTCACATTTGAAAAACACAGACATTTTCTAGTAATCAGAAACATTAACAGTGACATTGTTTGATTTACAAACCTATTCACCTGGCGAAGGTTGTATGTAAACCTGATGAATAGATCTATATTGAGTTCCCTGAGTTAAAAAGGAGAAGGTTAATTCTAACATCTCAAAGCAGTTCCTGTCCAGTTAGCCTCAGATGTAAATTAGGGGGTTAGCAAGAAGCTGATTTTCCCTACCAGGCTTCCTATTTCTGAGAGGAGAGGTGTTTTTGTGTGTAGGGGAAAGATGAAAGAAACGGGCTATATATAAAAGAAATGCAGATTTTATACCTGGTAAAAATTCTAATAGCCCAATGCTGCATCTTGGCCAAACCTTTTTTATATAGATTCTGAGGTAAAAGTTAGTTAAAAAGTAATCAATGTCTGGGGCCGGGAAGGTGGCGCTAGAGGTAAGGTGTCTACCTTACAAGCGCTAGCGTAGGACGGACGGCGGTTCGATCCCCCGGCGTCCCATATGGTCCCCCCAAGCCAGGGGCGATTTCTGAGCGCATAGCCAGGAGTAACCCCTGAGCGTCAAACGGGTGTGGCCCAAAAACCAAAAAAAAAAAAAAAAAAAAAAAGTAATCAATGTCTTTTAGAGATGTCCCAAAAAGCAAGAACTGCAAGGGCATTTTAAATATAGAGGGAAAAAGTTGTTTATAAAAGTCTTTTTTGGCACTGAGTTTTCCAGGTAAAGAGAAACTTAATCAAGGCTATATTTGCTTGTAAAAATCATTATGTTAGTAAAGAAAAAAGTTCACTATATACACAATACAGCAGAAGGGATAAACATCTATAAACCAATTAATTGTTTGTTATAAAGCATGGGGAGTGTCTATTTCATTAACAGATGTCTTGTCCAGTCATCCAAACTGAGGGAAAAACTTCTCAGTGAGCCTACTTGTGAAATATTTCTCAGGAATTTTTGTCCAGCCATTCACATTGAGGGAAGAACCTTGCAGTGGACTACTGGGCAAATATTCTTTAAGAAATCTTAAGAACCCTCTTATGTTAGTGATGTGATATATGGGTATTGGTTTAATAAATTAAAGGGGAGTTCTGGCTTTATGCTTGGGCAGACACCACAAGGGAGAAGCCATTGACTCCATTACTCTTACCTGGAATTGCATCACACAACTACATCTTATACATATGTCTACTCAGCACTATATTGGGATGTAATCATACATTTTACAATGTGATATTTTTCAATGATTTTCTACATAGTGAAATGATCAAAATTCAGGAAAGAAATAAAATGGGGTAATAAACAACATAAAATGAATGTTCTATTATTAAAATGTAAAATAGAACTTTGAATAGTTTAGAGCCGAGTGGCTTGGTTAATTATTTCTTCACCTTTACCCTGCTTCTTCAGATGCATTTGCATGAGGTTTAGAAACATGGTGTCTGAGGTAATCTCAATTTGTGAATTTCATTTTATTATGTTATAATTAGTTATCATTAAGGTTTCTTAATTTGGTAGAAATTAAGAAGTTAGATAGTTATTTATTGGTATGGATAATAAATTTTCACAATCACTAAGCATCACCCAATTGGGGGGGCATCATCTGTGTGTGTTTACATGTATATGTGTGTGTCATATATATTGAGAAATAAACATTCCTTGATAGTTTTATAATTTGAATGTTTTTAACAGAGGGTTACTTTTTATCAATCATAATTTGCTGCCTACTAAAACCATCTTGCAATGAAATAATGTAGATTTTACCACCTTAATACCAGTAACATAATGCTAATTGTATTTTTGACTTATTTATGATGTTTCTCATGCATGGTTGCTTGTTTTTGTTGTTGTTGTTGTTGTTGTTTTGGGGGCCACACCCAGTGGTGATCAGGGGTTACTTCAGGGTTTGAGCTTGGAAACCACTGCTGGCAGGCTCAGGCTATCAGTAACTTTAGCTTTTAATAGCACTCTAAAATTGTAACTGGCATTAATGATGAATTTACAGAAACACAGCAAAATGTAAGTACTAATTTATTATTAGTCATTTTTAATCTGATTGATTGATTTATTGACTGATTAATTTTTGGGCACTCAGGGGTTACCCCTGGCTCTGTGCTCAGAAATTGCGTGTGTCAGGCTCAGGGGACCATATAGGATGCCAGGAATCAAACTAGGTTCTTCCTGGGTTGGCGACATGCAAGGCAAATAGTACCTACTGCTTTGCTATCTCTCTGGCTCCTATTTAATCATGTTTAATTTTCTGTGTGGATTTGCATCACAAAACTACATCTTAAACATATGTCTACTCAGCACTACATTGGGATGTAATCATACATTTTACAATGTGATATTTTTCAATGCTTTTTTACATGGTGAAATGATCAAAATTCAGGAAAGAAATAAAATGGTGTAATAAGCAACATAAAATAAATGTTCTATTATTAAAATGTAAAATAGAACTCTGAATAGTTTAGAGCCAAACAGTATTTTGTGATAATAATGAATGATTCATTTATAAGATAAACAAAGGCAAATGAGTGCTCAGAGAAGGGAGAAGGGGCCCTTGCACAAGTCATACTGTTGTGAACCAGAAACAGTGGAACAAATGCACTGTTAGTCACCAACTTCAAAATAAGACTATACAGCAATTGAGAATGAGAGGGTAGATTATTATGACTTACAAATTATAATCAAAAGGAAGAGCTATAACATAAGTATATAATTTAAGGCAATGACTTTCAATAAACAGAACAAAAAATCGTAATGATGAAAAAGTTAATTTGGTAGCAATAAGAAATCCAATAATTCCAACAAATATCTTGAAAATATATTTGAGTTCTGAGACTCCATGAAAGTATCGGGTTATACATTTACCGCTGAAAATACAATGACTTTTAAAATTTTGACTTTACAGGATTCTTTTTACAAATAAATTATTTTATACTGCCTCCTCAGTTCCCATTAATCTTATTTCTTAATTCCTGCTATAAAAAATGTTGACTTGAATTTTTCTAAGTTGAAGCAGATTACTAGTTGTAGTTTATCAAGCTGCCACCAGGTGGTAGTGATTACCAACTTTAAAGTGAACACTGTAATTTTTTTTTTTTTACAAATGTCACTACTAAAACAATGATATAGAGGAAGTCAATTGCTACCTAATTATAGTAGTATATAATAATAGTTTAATATAAAATGTGCAGCATAAAAATACTCATGAACATACACAGTATATGACAATATAGTGTGATGAGGACTACAAAACAAAAGAAATTATTCTGCCTGCTCATTTACTATGTGCATATGACCTGACCTAAGCCCAATAAAGCTTCCTGGAAGATAGATCTCTGAGATATGTATTACCATCTGATAAGAGCTAATGGCTAGAGACAAAAATGTCAAAGAAAACTAAATAAATGTACAACTCAGCTATTAAAGTAAGTGAGAAGAAGTTTTAACAAAACTCAGTTGGCTTCTGATTTTAATACTGAAATAGATAATCATGGCTGAAGGCAGAGAACTGAAACAATTTTTTAAGTGGAAAAGTATAACCTGAAGCAATTTTTAACAGTAAAAAGACTGTGATCTGGTTATTTTGTTGGTGAGTTAAGAAACACTTAAGAAGTGAATGATTTCTTTTTATATATATACAAATTATACAAATTCTTAGTTTCATCTTTTTTTAATATTAAAGAGAGACACAGGCATATATGGAAATTACAGCACCTGAAGCAGAAACTAATGAAATCAAATAATCAAAACTTTGTGCAGCTCTGCGCTACCATTCCTACTCAAGCAGAGCAAGCCAGCAGGTTTCTAAGAAACAAAAACACATGGACTGTGAAGGATTTTGATATGAACGAAGTGTTGACCACCTTTACAAATGACTACCCTGTGGCTGGAGTAATAATGCAGCGGTAGGGCGTTTGCCTTGCAAGCGACTGACCCAGGATGGACCTGGTTTGATTCCCCGGACAATTTCTCAGCGCATAGCCAGGAGTAACCACTGGGTGTCACTGGGTGTGGCCCAAAATCAAGAAACAGAACAAAACAAAAACAAAAACGGACTACACTGCTACATTCTTTTGGCATTGGTTGGGGCAAAATAGAATATTATCAGGCTTTTTTTTTTCTCTCTCTCTCCCTGAAATAGCCTTTTCTGGCCCGAATAAACTGCTCAACAGAAACTAAGTACTAAATATCTCGTTAGAAGACTGTAATCTTTATTGTTATCATTATATTAAAAGCACACCCATTATGCCTTTTTATTCTGCCATTTTAAATATGTGTGATACACATAAGTATATACTTATGTATTAAGTACACATAATTTCTGGACAATTCCCAAGTCATATAGACTAGTGCCATCCTAACACTAAGTGACAGAAAGATCTTTCAGTTGTTAACAATTGGTGCAGGTCAGTCTTGTTCCCACAGACAGGCTGTTCTGTTTTTGTTTCGTTTTGTTTGTTTGTTTGTTTGTTTTAACCAACAAAGCTCTTTGGTTCTATCTAGGGGTCATCTCAGCATGCTGCCAGGACTTTCTTACCTCTCTTCTCCCTCCCACTCAGCCATTTTATATCTATATGAGAAACTCCAAAAGAGGCAACGAACAAAAAATATGTGCCAAAAAGAAAACAGAGGGAAAGAAAAGATTTTTTAAATGTAGCTTTATGTTTCAACTCTGACTATTTACTCTGTCTCACTTTAAGTCAATTTAATCTAATGTAATTTAATTTTTTTACATTCAATATTTTTCTGTCCTTTTTTGGATCACTTCTGATAGACTTTGATAGCTACTTCCAGTTATGTGCTCAGGGCTTGCTCCTGGTGGATCTCATGGGACTATATGTTGCCAGGCATTCAATTCCAGCCTCCTACCTGCAAATAATGTACACTGGTCCATTGAGCTCTATGACCCAAAAACTCAACTTTTAGTTAAATTTCTCATCCAACCAACAACATAATTTTTAATTTCATACCAAAATATTTTATACAAAACTTCTTCCAATTTTTTTTAAAAAAAACTTCTTTAATTGATTTTTGGGAAAAATTGTCCTAATATCAAATAGAAGTATGCAATTTTTTTCTTCAGGGAATATTAAGTCATGACTGGCTACTATTTCATTTCTTATATTTATTAAAAAAAAAAAGAAAATTTTCTAGCTGGAGAGATAGCACAGCAATAGGGCGCTTGCTTTGCACGCAGCTGACCCAGGACCATGTTGGTTTGAATCCCGACATCCCATATGGTCCACTGAGCCTGTCAGAAGCGATATCTGAGCACAGAGCCAGCAGTAACCCCTGAACATTGCCAGGTATAATCCAGAAACATAAAACATAAAGAAAAGAAAAAAGAAAAAGAAAAAGAAAATCTTATCCTCCCCCATAAAATAACAATTTCCCCAATGGTTTTCCCCAATGGGTTTTTTCTTTTCTTTCATTCTTTCTTTTTATAATTTTTTGGAGAGGGTTATAGTTTAATTGAAATAAATTTTGATTCACATGACTTATAAGAAATGCTCTAGGGAAACCTATGTATCCTTTACTCTTTTGCTCTCAATGAAATATTCCACATGACTTAAGCATAATATGCTGAAAATATTGACATAATGTAAACATATTCAACTTACACAGATTTACCAAATGGTACTTGAATTCACTAGCTTTGTACTTTCATTTCTAAAGAATTTAATCATTTTTCTAACTCATGCATTTTTCACCAGACTCAAGATACTAAAAAGTTCCATCACCAGTTACAAAATTTATTTTTCTATAAAATGTACAAACTTTCTTCTGCTGACACTCACAACCTGTTGTCTAAGTTCTCACAGCCATCAACATAATCACTATTTTATATGTAATATTAATGTAATATAAATTAATGTGTAATCTTTTATGATAGCCTTTTTTATTTTTGGGAGACATTTAAATTCTCTGAAAATTCACCCAAGGTGTTGGTTGTATCCAATTGCTTTCTTTTTATTGAGTACAATTTTGTGACTTTTTTTACCCATTTGTTGATTTACCCATTGGTAGACAGGCTGATTTCACATTTGTCTTTTATAATGATTAAAACCTTAACAAACATTAATGTTCAGGTTACTATAAGCAGATAGTATTTTCTTCTTTGGGATAAATGTCTAACAGTGCAGCTGGTGGTATTAGATATTAATTATGTTAGTTTTCTAAGAAACTGCACATTTTAGAGTAGTTACAATGTTTTGCATTCTCTCTAGTAATGTATGAATAATCCATTTTTTGCACTTGATATAATCTGACATTGTTTTTACTTTGTAAATGTAGTTATTATCATAGAAGTGAGAAGATAGTGCATTTATATGCTACTTTTCACTTAGATAATTTGGTATTGATTTGCACTAACAGATTATGATGTGGAAAATCCTTTTTATGCATCATTCACGATTTGTATATTCTGTGTGGTAGAATGTCTCTTCATATCCTTTGACATTTTCAGTTTTGTGGATTTATATTTTTGTGGGGTAATTCCACTCATCTCTGCTCAGGTCTTCTTGATAAAGCTTGAGAATATCTATGGTAAAAGGAATAAACTGGAGACTGCCTCATAGCAAGCTTATTGCCTTACTTATTGTACTAAACTCTGATTCCAAGCCCATTTACACTATCTAATTGGATTTTCTACCTATTTTTACAATTGGTCTTGAGAGTTCTTTATATACTATTTACATTATTTCATTATATGTCATTTACAAATGGCTTTTCAGTTTCTATCTTGCCTTTTCACACTTCATAATGGCTCTCAAGAAGAAAGCATGTTATTCTGATGAAGTTTAATTTATCAAATTTTCTCTGGTTAATTTTATACTTTTGCTACAAAATATATAGAATTTATCTAGCTCTAAAGTTATGACATTTTATTCATTTTTTCTTTAAGTTTTTATATTTATATTTTATATTTAATCCTATTATTGTTTGAGTTAAATCTATTAAAATTGCCATTAATTTATATTAAGGTTTTTAAAATTTGACCTTGACTATTCACTTTCTTATTTTATTCTTCTATGCCTAATTTGCTTTAGCTCTTCAAGGGCTAGTTTCTTGCATAGATATTTTAGAATAATATTGTGGATGTCATAATAAATTTAGCCGGAATTTTTATAGTACTTGTATAAAACATAAACATATATTTAGGTAGAACTGACTTTTAAAACAAATGTGTTTTTTGGGGCGAAACCTAGTGAGACTTTTTCTGACTTGTATGAGGGTTATCAAATGAGGTAAGGATCAGACCAGCATCATATATATATGGAGCATTTTGTCAGCTAATTGATCTATATCCTACCTAGAATTGACAATTTTACTAGCTGAGACTTCTTAATCAAAGAACACCATATTTCTCTTCTTTTGTTAAAGTCTTGTTTGTCATTTTAGGACATTTTGTAGACTTAAGCATATGGTTTTAGTGTAGTATGTACTAAATTCGAGCTTAATAATTTTTAAGTGATTATAAATGGTATTATCTTTTTCATTTTAGTTTCCTCATAATCATTGTACAGGCAATCAACCTACCCACTGTACTATCTTTCTAGTTTCTTTAATTAAATAAAACAATTATTTTAAAATTACTATGGAGGTTTTTTTGGGCCACACCCGGCGGTGCTCAGGGGTTACTCCTGGCTGTCTGCTCAGAAATAGCTCCTGGCAGGCACGGGGGACCATATGGGACACCGGGATTCGAACCAACCACCTTAGGTCCTGGATCAGCTGTTTGCAAGGCAAACACCGCTGTGTTATCTCTCCGGGACGTACTATGGAGTTTTGAAATAGTCAAAGAGCTATTTTCAACTTGCTATGGCAGTTCTGAGAGAAAATAACAACAATAAAAGTATCAAATTTCTAACTACATTACAAAATAATTATAATTAAGATAGCATAATTTGGAACAAGAACAGGTACACAGATCAATGGAATTGATAGCAAGTTCAAAAATAAAACAAAACATTTTGTCTATAACAAATGATACATGTCCATATATTGGAAAAAAGAAATTTTATTCAGTAAATGGTATTGGAAAAAAACAAACTTCCATATGAAGGCAACAAAAATTACTCAAAATGCATTTATATTCACAATATTAGACCTCAAACTATCAGATACATAAAAAAGCACAGATGATACCCTCTAAGAACCTAAATTTAGAGATGCATGCAGTTGGTCAACTATAGTTGAGAAATAAAAGCTAGAATAAACAAATGGGAATGGGGTCACATATAATTAGTAAGCATTTACATAATGTTAATATCAACTACTACAGTACAAAATGAGTCAATTTAGTAGTTGCCAGAAAATATATACTTATCATTCATTCAACAATAGGTTAGTATACAGAATATATAAAGAATTAGACAATTCAACATCAAGCCAAAAGCAACCGAACTGGGTTTTTAAAAAAAATGGACAGAAGAGTTGAACAGACACTTTCCCAAAGAAGACATACAGTTGACTCACAGGCACTTGAAAAAATGTTCAGCATCATATTATTGTGGGAGTGCTGATAAAAACTACAACTAGATACTACTTCAAAATAGCAGTAATTACCTATGTCAAAAGACCTGGAAATAATTATTGACAAAATTATGGACAAATGTATTTCTCATGCTCTTGATGATAAAGTAGCTGGGCCCAACCAATGCAGATAATCATATATACATTACTTAAAATAATAAAATGGGAAAAATTCAAAGGGCTTAGAAACATTACTCCAAGGTATTTATCTCAAAGAAGCAAAAGCATTATTATTTGTGAAAAATAAAAAAGCACTTGTATTTAGAGTGACTCAATTCTCAACAGATAGAACAGAAGTAAAGTATGCCCATCTATGGAAGATGTTAAGACACTTTCTATTGGATATTACTAGAATATAAAGATATAAAATTATGACTTTTTTGACAAAATGGATGATTCCTGATGTGATATGCTAAGTAGAATAGGTAGAAAATAAAAGACTGTCAGAATATGGTTTTAGTCATATGTGAAAAAAGAATTGCTAAGGCAAATGAACTGCAAGTACTTAAAGTAATTTCAAAGAAACTCAGTAAAACCATTGTATTTACCAGTGGCAAATGTAGTGGGGGTGAGGGGCATGAGAAAAGGGACCTTTTTGTGATAAAGTGGCACTTAAACTTTGATGGTAGAAATGGTGACAATTATAAATATATGGAATCTGAAACGAAAATCACAAAATTCCACCCTATTTTAAAATGATAATGTCTGTGAATCTATATAAAAATAATTTTGAAATTTATTTTTTTTCTTTCTTTTTTTTTGGTTTTTGGGCCACACCCAGCGGTGCTCAGGGGTTACTCCTGGCTGTCTGCTCAGAAATAGCTCCTGGCAGGCATGGGGGACCATATGGGACACCGGGATTTGAACCAACCACCTTCGGTCCTGGATCGGCTGCTTGCAAGGCAAATGCCAATGTGCTAACTCTCCGGGCCCAATTCTAAAATTTATAACAGTGTCTGTAAATCATTTTATTTCCCATGGCAAAAATATATAAAAGTAATGGAATACAAACTTATTTATAAGTATTAAACTTAACCTACTCCATGTACAGAAATATGATATGCCATCAATGTATCAGCTCATACAATATAAGAAAAGCTAAATCTGCAAAAGCAATGATAGGAATTGATTGCCAGGACCTTGTTGTGTCTCTGTGCTCATGTATGTCACAAGCATATACACAGATAAAGCAGTAGTACAATAAATGTGTTCATGATATTTAATTACTTTCTAATTTAACTTTATGTAGAAGGGATTCATAGTGTTCCTCGAGGGTCTGGGGCCTACTCCTGGTGATACTTGGCCAAGCAGTGTGGGTCTGAAGATTTCACTGATACATAGATAGGCAGCATTGTGCTACTGGAACCGAGTAAGTGTTGCTCAGTGTCTCCTGGCCTTACCAACAGAACCTGGGAGTCAGATCAGAACCTGCTGAGTCAAGCACCAATCTTATAAACTGACTTTCTGGTAACTTAATTTCTTTTTGAACTTAATATGTTCAACACAATTATATTTCTAGTTTATTGTAAAAATGTTGTAAAATATTTATGAAATTATAAAGACAAAATAGCACATGGTGCTAGAAGTTTTAACATCACATCTGTCATATAACACAGATCCAGTAAAATTAGTCTTCAAGTTACTACTTAGATGACCTAAACTTAAATTTTGAGAAAAGAAATTTTTCTTGTGTTAAATATAAAAAAATCCAAATAACATAATTTTTCAGAGCAGATATAGGACATTTTGAATACAAATACTCACTATATTAAAAAAAAAGTATTCCAGAACTAATTTCAGAAAAGCATATTTAGTTATGTTTTAAAGCAGGGGTCCTCAAACTTTTTAAACAGGGGGCCAGTTCACTGTCCCTCAGACCATTGGAGGGTCTGACTATAGTAAAAACAAAACTTATGAATGAATTCTTATGCACACTGCATATATCTTATTTTTCAATAAAGAAACAAAACAGATACAAATACAATATGTAGCCTGCAGGCCATAGTTTGAGGACCACTGTTTAAAGTCTTAGTATATTTATGAGTCAATGCTTAAAATACAAAGTCTTTTCCTGAATTTAGTATTGAATCATACAATGATATATTTTACTGTTACCAATTCAAACTTGAAACTAATTGAAATTTTTATTTATTTATGCAGGAGGAAGGAAATTATTTTTGATATTGTCCTCAATGACAAAAAAAGAGTCTAATTGTTTAGAGTTTTTAAGGTAAAATATCCTCTTTAATAATAATGTATTAGCCAATGCCAATTCAATTGAATAAATATTCATGTTCAATTTGAATAGTCATTTTACCTAAGACCTTTGATTTCCTCAACTTTATTTATTACCACAAATAAAATTTTAATTTACTTAAGCCCCAAACCAAAGTTGGGAATGTACGGTTTATAAGTATTACTTAAGAAGGTATACTTGCGGGGCCGGGCGGTGGCGCTAGAGGTAAGGTGCCTGCCTTGCCTGTGCTAGCCTTGGACGACTGCGGTTCGATACCCCGGTGTCCTATATGGTCCCCCAAGCCAGGAGCAACTTCTGAGCGCATAGCCAGGAGTAACCCCTGAGCATTACCGGGTGTGGCCTAAAAACCAAAAAGAAAAAAAAAAAAGAAGGTATACTTGGGAAAAAAATCAAAACTGACTCTTTCTTGTTGATATTGCTTTAACATCCCTTCTCACATTGTGGGTTAAAAATAATGTTTCAAAGAGACAATAGAAAATTGAATAAACAACAACATCGCTGACTTAAATCTACTCCTCTCTGTGCTGTGTGGCCACTGCTTTTTCAGATGTGTCTGTGACAAAGTGCTTCTTGTTGGGGAAAAATGTTTATAGGATAACACATGGCATTGCTATGACTATATCCAGTTTTTTTTAAAAAGTGTTATATTTTGGCAAAATTATTATTCAACATCAATATTTCAAATGAAGAATAGTGTCTACCCTATTAATTTTTGCAGAGGTTTATTTTTTATTTCTGTAAAATCTCTATTTCTGTTTTTTACCTAACTTTTTACTTAACATTTTCTCTTATTTTATGGCTACCCTCGGAATTGCTTGCCTTTACACCATTTTTCACATTTATTTGCAGGTATTTATTTCATTAAGTATATGTTGATCATATTTAATTCTACCAGGAGAAACCCAGGTTAAGTAATAATGCTAAATTTTGTTTCAGGTTTCTATGTAATGCAATTTCCTCACCCTAAAAGCTTAGGACACACTTTCAGAATTCTCACTGTAATTATGTTTTTCCTTACTCATACTATCCTATAGATGTCACTATACTCCAAGTATTAAAGCAAGTACCGGTAACCATAAAAGACTCAGAAAGAAATTTTATTTTTGGGACAAAAGTATGGTTCACTGGATTATGACTTTCTATGATTTGATATATAATAAGGTCTAAACATATAAAATATGTACGACAATGACATTTATAAAACAAATTACTTCACTGTTAATGTATAAACTACCTTTATTATAATGTTGGACCAGCAGACAAATTCAAAGAAAAATAACAGGAAACTATTTTGTTTTGTTTTGTTTAGAGATAACACTTGGGGTGCTCAGGGGTTACTCTTGACTCGGCACTAAAGAATCACTAGAGACCAGGAATCTGATGCCAGGGATCAAACCAGTTAGGCCATGTGCAAGGCACAGACCTACCCACTGTGCTATCACTCTAGTCCCAAGCTTACTAGAATATTTAAAGTAGAGATGTTTAGACTTTGACTTTTAACTCACACATGCCTCTTTTAAAAATAAATAAATATTTTTAAATCGGTGGTCACACTATTGTAGTGACTAGTGATTACCACATGACTTGTGAACAAAATAGACTAAGAAGATGACTTCTATAATAAACTGTGAAAGATACACTCAATATTTCAACTAAAGACATTTCTTTCTTGTGGAACTGGTCATTGTAAATGATAATAGACCTGGTCAAAGCCACTACAGACAGATTACCAAAACCAATTAACATAGACCATGTAGGTGTAGACAGTGTGCTTTCCAGGTCAATTGTGGTTTGATTTTTCTCTTATAACGGAGGTTAGAGTTAAGGTTGTGTGTGTGTGTGTGGGGGGGGGGGGAGAGAGAGAGAGAGAGAGACAGAGACAGAGAGAGAGAGACAGAGAGAGAGAGACAGAGACAGAGACAGAGACAGAGAGAGAGACAGAGACAGAGACAGAGAGACAGAGAGAGAGACAGAGAAAGACAGAGAGACAGAGAGACAGAGAGAGACAGAGAGACAGAGAGAGACAGAGAGACTGAGAGAGACAGAGAGAGACAGTGAGACAGAGAGAGACAGAGACAGAGAGAGACAGAGAGACTGAGAGAGACAGTGAGACAGAGAGAGACAGACAAAGAGAGACAGACAGAGAGAGAGAGACAGAGACAGAGACAGAGAGAAATTGTGTTGCATGTGGCTGACTTGGGTTTAATTCCAAGCATCGCCACCAGGAGTAATTCCTAAGTAAAGAGCCAGAAGCATTGTCAAGTGTGACCCAAAACAAATTAAAAAGAGGAGAGGATTTTAAAACTGATCAGACTAAGTAAGAAGATAAAATATCTATAAAAGGAAAATATGCACAACAAAACTTGTATAACACTTTGTTGACAAATAAAATCAGAATTTACCAGCCATTTATTGAACTCTTTTTTTTTTTTTTTTTTTTTTTTTTTTTTTTTGGTTTTTGGGCCACACCCAGCGGTGCTCAGGGGTTACTCCTGGCTCTCTGCTCAGAAATAGCTCCTGGCAAGCACGGGGGACCATATGGGACACCGGGATTTGAACCAACCACCTTAGGTCCTGGATGGGCTGCTTGCAAGGCAAACGCAGCTATGCTATTTCTCCGGGCCCATTTATTGAACTCTTATAAAGCTATTATAGATCATTTTATGAAATCCTCAAAATTCTATTGTATCCCACCTTTATACCAACAAGTTATATGGTAGCTGTAATGCACTTATTTCATTAAAGTGACAAAGTATCTCATTCAAATTTCAAAACTGAGAATTTAAAATAGAATTATGGTTTGATCTATAGAAATGCGTTTAAATGGGGGGGTGGGGGAGGAAGGGAGGTTGAGACATGTTGGTGTAACATGTAGAGGTGTGGCTGTTGGAACACTGTATCTGTAAAACTCTTCATGAACAGTATTGTAAATCACAGTTCCCAAAATAAAGAAATAAAATAGCATGACTGCTACTATTTAAAGTAAGAAATTTATGGCAATTGATTAATTTCAGCAACCATCCTTTCTTTGTTTAAATACCCCTAAACAATTGGTTCTTATTCCCTTTGAAATATAGGACTTGAAAACATTTGCTAGACTAAGTCATTGTTTGAGTTATCTCATCAGGAACTACCAGAGCATTGAAACAAAGGGATGGATTAAAGAACATACAAAAGAACAGCCAAAGTTTGAGTTGGCCTACATTGAAATGCTAATGTCAGCTCAGAATACATAAAAGGAAATCTTCATCAGGACTTTGTCACTTGCTTCTTGTTAAACTCATTACTTCCTATGCCTCCTTTTTCTCCTCTGTAAAATACTAACGTGTGTGAGAATTGTCTTGATTATCTCTTAAGTGAAGCTATAAATTTGTACTAGGGGAATATGCTTTTCATTATTAATGTTGTAAATAAAAATCAATGTTACTTTTACTTGTTCTATACTTGCTTATCTGGGTCTGAGGTGACTATTTTTTCCATTTGATTTGGGTTTTGTTTTTGAGCCATTCCCTGCAATGCTCAATGGTTACTCCTGCACCAGGATTTCTTGGGGGATACCTGAAATTCAACAACTTTGTCAGCTTCCTGCAAGACTACTGCCCTAACACCTATACTATTGCTCTCATCTGCAAAGTGGTTATTTTTACATTATCTTTGATATGCATTGATCTCATTGTCCTCTGGTTTTTCTTTTTCTTTTATTTTTTTGCTTTTGAGTTTCGGTCTCTAGCAAATGAAAATTAAAATATATCAAACCACATTGAAAAAATACCCTAGCACTTTTAAAAAATATTTGCTTATTAAAAAGTAAATGTTTATTTCATACTGGTAACTCAAATTCATTTGCACCTATTTGAACTATAAAATTGTATGGCTATACTTCAACATCAAATCATGCCAAATATTTGCCTAGAAATACCTTCACAGAACAAGATAGGTATGAAATGTTCTATTCTCTTAATATTACTGTAATTCTGACTCTTTATTTATAGTTTTTCTTCTCCGTTCTCCTCTTCTTTCTGATATTTTGTTTTACTTAAGATTTTAGTATATTTCTGTTAAATATTTTGGCATAATCTGAGCTACCTCATAATAGGACAGATAATTTTTCTATTTAACTTCTGTTTAATTTTTTGAGTTATTCCAAAAAATTGATCTTTATTTCCAACCAAGTCAATCGTTTTCCCTTCTCCTACTGAAATTCTTGGATTAGAAATCAATTTCTCTGTGTAAATCAATAACCTCTCCAGGCAATCTCTTTCAAAATGAAGATACTCAAGGGAGTGTTCATCATTAAGCTCTTAACACCTTTATGTGAAGGATTTTCATCAGCTTTTCTCTGCTATGAAAAGACAGCTTGACCCTGCAAACCAGGCGTGTGTGTGTGTGTGTGTGTGTGTGTGTGTGTGTGTGTGTGTGTGTGTGTGTGTACTGTACATAAGGTTAGGCTGAACAAAATTGAGCACCAGTTTCAGAGAAAAAGGTGATGGATTTGCACACAGGCCCAATGTATCAGAAAAACCACAAGAATACTTTTAGGGATATGAGGTGTATCTTTTTTAAATAAAATTCTCCTGAGGTACAAATTATAACAGAATAGTTAATAAGTACAGTTTGGTTACACCAACTGTCCTAATAGCATTCCTCCTGGTACTTGAATTCTGGCAGCAAATTTAGTGTGTAGATACAAGTGTACAAAAGTAATAGTAGAAAGTGAGAGAGAGAAATAGAAAGACAGAGACAGAGAGTAAACAGGAGAGATATTCAAATTCCATCAGCATTGGTAACAGGCAGGAACCAAGATAGAAAGAACAGCCACATATGTCTAGATATTCCGGCATTAGAGCGATAGAGCAGATGCTGCACAAAGAGCAAACTTGACTCAGCCCTCACTGAAATGGAAATAACTAAGTAGCCATAATTGAATATTTCTGATTCCATGCCTATTTTACTTTACTGCAAGGTATAAAATGTGTCTTGCTCGTAACATCACAGACACACAGAAACACACACAGACACACACAGACACAGACACACACATACAAACACACACAAGGAAGAAATTTTACAGTTTAAAGAAGACTAATCTGATCATTTCTTGCTTGCATCTGTTCCAGAAGTGTTTACTCTCACACTAGACAACAAGGCAACTGGACACCCTGCCTTCCCTTTGATCTGCATCAACAATGCAAATCAGTGTTCTTTCAACTTTCCAGGACCTAAAGCCAAGTCAAACCAAAGGAGGTTTGAAGAATTGTACATCTGTCTTCTTTTCTCATTGTAGTCTTTTCTTTTTTTAAACCTCCCGAGTACTTTAAGAGAAGGTTGCGCTAGCCCTAGACAGATGCCTCTTTTCTTAGCTACAAAGCACAGAAAAATAAAATGGGTGAAATTTAGAAAGCAGCACCAATGCAAATTTAATTTCTATTTAAGGAACATTTTCTCAAATCAATACATTAGTTTCTTTCCCAGCTATTTTTAATTCAAATATTTAAAATCTTACTACATTGCAATTTAAAAATGTTGAAAAAACATCTTAGCTTTAAGAGTAATGAATTGTTTGCGAACATTTCTCTCTAAACTGCAGAATCACTGTTTCAGGGTCATTTTGGGATTATCCGGCTTCTTTCCAGAACTACAACCCATTTTCTTATAATTCTTAAGAGACTTCTCAGACAAAAAAGTAATAACCTCATTGTTTAAAATTCCAGCACGACCTGTGATTCAGCTTTTATTCCTCTTTTGTATATAGATGAGAGTTCATATTATAGATATAACCTTACTCCTTTTACCTTAAGGGAGTAAAGTTACAGAGGTCAGGCCTGTATGTGGAAGGGGAACTTGTTAAAGTACTGAAAATTATAGGACAAACAAAATATCATGTCAAAGAATTACAGACTGGAGAGAGATAATCTGATATATAAAAATCTTAATTGTAATCTGAGCGCAATTAATATAATATCTCCAAATTATATTCAAACATGCTTTCTTTAATTATTGCTCTAAGAGACAAATACAAAATACAAAATTAAATTTAGCTTCATTTTCCACTAGGTTTGACAAAATCTAAGCAAAAGGATTATTGTTCAGACATGTTTTGAGATCATTTTGTGATCTTTTAGAACTCTTTATGGAAGTGTTAAAACAAAACTGTGCTCTTAATTATTTACTCGATATAATTTATAAGACTTAAAATAACATTTTCACACTTTTATTCTAAAAATTTATATATAACATCCTACTCAGACAGAGAGAAAATGTATGGAACGTTTGCACTAGCAAAAGATATTACGATTTTTACTCAGTTCTTGAAAGTGCAAGATAGATAGGATACTATTTTATCCTTCTTGTGGCTGAAAATAAAACTGAGATTTAAGGGAGTGACATGAAAGGCATATTGATGTAAACAATTTGTAATTGGAGTAATTGGACTTGAATGCTGGTGTCTAGCTCCCAAGTTTTTGGTAAGTATTTAAATGTCTCATTTCTAAAGAACAACTGCTGCTAGGACAAAAACTGTACCCCACTGAGCTACTCCCTATAGCTAAACTGCTATCGTTCAAGTGTTCAGTATCACCCTACTTCAACTTCTAAGAGGATGAAAAAAAGGTATTTTTCCCACAGAAGAGGGAGAGTAACTAAAAATGATGGTATTCATGAGTAGTGACACAGGGCCTGCCATGACCTTTTAGTGAACTTGAGCCTATGCAACAGTTGGGGATCCCCAAAGTGGTCAGGAAACCACTCGGCCATCTGCAGTATTGGACTGGTCATCTGGCCGGTACTGACCTTTCGGAACATGATCTAGTGAAATCCAAACCTTGAGAGCGGCTGGCAGGCAAAATCTGCTCCTCAAAGTCAGTTTCATTGCTGAGTCGTTTAATTGTCCACTACAAGTTGTAAAGGGCCCATTAGGCTCAGGTCATGAACCTTTCATTTAGCATTAATGGATAATCAAAATCTATTTGATTAAACTTCCTTCATCTAAATTGTGTTTCCCTCATAATTGCAATGCTTAACACTTCAAAATCGTAAAACTTTGAAAAAAGGCATTCTTTTATACGAATGACTTGAAAAGTTTAATACTCATTATTGAAGTCTATCAAGAGAGTATCATAATAATAAAATCGGATCCCAAAACACAGAATAGTATATACATTGCATTGTGGTTCTTGTATCACTGCATAGATTTTAATATTTTATTCACTAATCACTTTTTAAAAGACTTTTTAAAAGGTTTAAGTTATTTTAAAATTTAATCTTCAGAATATAGATAACCTTTCATCTCAAATTCCTTAAAAGCTTACTGATTATCTATCCATTGATTATTCATTAATTTACTCACACAAAACTGAACATATATTTGGTCTTATATTGTTATGTAGGAACAATAAAGTTACTAAGAATATGTTTAACTTAACTAAAAATAAAATACCTATAAATAATTATAAGTCAATGTATGACATAAAAGACTATTAGCTACATGGCAAAAAATAGTCATTATTTTATACATTTAAAAAATTAAGTTAGATTAAATTGACTATGAGATCTGAGATCATAAAACACATTGAAGAAAATATAGAGGATGCATTTGGCAACTCAGCTCCAATAGCAAAGGAGACAATAGTAAAATAAAATAAATATAAACCAAAAACTTTTTTACAACTAAAGTCACCATTAAGACAAAAAGGCAGGGCCAAGGAGATGGAGGTTTGGAGGGCTGGAATGGAAAATTTGACTTCAGTTTCTAAACACTGTTAGGAGAAACTCTGAAACACATAGTCATAAGTTTTCTATAGGAGTACTGAGGGTAGATCATAAACCCAAACAAAGAATACCAAGGCAGCTTACTCATGGGGGAAAAAGATAGAAGTATTTGCACATCATATATAAGCAGGTTTGGTATGAGAACCTCTATGGTATGACATACCAGTAAAATGAACTAAAACAAAACAGGAAACAATATATGTTGATGAGTATGTAGAGAATCACAGGAATTCTAGTACTGTGTTCATAGTATTATAAATTTGCATAGTCTCTATGAAAATGTGTAATTATTTCTAAAATATTAAAGTAAATTAAAACACCCAGCAATACTATGGTTCATATTCACTGGATCATGTCCCAAAAGGTCAGTACCGGCCAGATTCTGCAGATCTTAGTTCAAGTCATTGCATGTGTTGTTTCCTGAGCATCACTGATATGGCACTGGTAGCATTCAAACAATAAATCACTAAACCTATACCTGAGCTTAGAGTTGCTGTATGTGGGCAAATGAAAAATAATTAATGACAATAGATTTTGCTAAATATTTAATGTTGTCCAAGGAGAGATGAAGTGATAAGAATGTGACTAAAATTTTGATAGTAGGTGCATCAGCAAGGTTTATTATACATATTTAGAAATGTGAAGTGCATTCTCAAATTTTATAGTAATATGAACTTGTTGTAAATTAATAAAATTATAATTTAAAGTACAGGCTATTTATTTTATATAGCAACACAGTCTAGTAGGCTTTGAAGACAAAAAAGTTTTGTTTTTTTTTTTTTAATCCAGGAATACATTGTATTTGAGCTGCTCATAAAAATTTTGGAAAAAAAGAGTAGGAAAAGGCAAATAATGTTAGATCTATACATATTGAAATAAGCTTCATATAAAACAAAAATGGAAGCAATGGAAGTTAATAAGGTGCAGAAAGGAAGAAATTAAAGGAAATACAAAATGAGGGAAACTATTATTTTAGGCATAGAAGGAATTAAAGAATATATAAATGAAAAAACTAACAGCTTATTATCATTGTCATTAAGGACAGAAAAAAAGAAATATGGTGAAAGCAATTGGTACTTGAACACTAAAAGTAGTGATATTAACTGATAACTATAAATTTTAAAAATCCAGTGATTTTAAGTTAAATATCCTTGTTTGAGAAGTATTTAATTTGGATCAAATCAGTAATATATTCAGTCCATCCCTCACTTTATCTAAATTTAATGTAGAATGTGAGCATCCTAAATACATTATTTTTCATGAAGCAGTTGAGTATGATAGTACTCAGAGTTTCTTGAAAAAATATTTCTGTAGTATAAGATGCACCATTCTTCAAAATACTTATACCTATTTATAAGGCTAAGAGTACTGGAAGTAGAAAACCTCATCCAAATAGCTGGAAATTATTCAATTATATGACAAGATAAGCTATATGCTTCTGCACATAATATGTTCTTTAAAAAATGTACACCACATAACTCTGAGACAATTCTACAAAGAGGCTATTAGTCTGTTATGTCACTGAATATTATGTTATTAATAATACACAGATGAAAGAAAACTGTCCAGTTAAAGTAGTTAGCAGGGGACACAAATTGAGAGTCAAGATTCATTGGTTCTATTTTGAGCTCCCCCACTGACTCTAAGCTTTCAGAAGTCACTTATTCTTCAAAATGATATTGATCCCTCACAGGCAATATAGGATTTTAAAACAAGATAATTTAAAAATTCTTTGAGATAGTCTGAAGCAGTGACATTAACTATTTTTTCAATTAGCTAAGGATCTTATGAGTTTTCAAATGTATATTTTAGGTGTGTTCTATTATGTTCACATTATAGAGGCAGGCTTTGAAATATTTTACATTTATATAGAAGTAATTTTTAAAGATAAATTTACTAAATGAGCCATGAATTAAAATATCATAAAAATGATCTCATTTGCAAACAGACTTGGATTTGAAATAGATACTTAAACAACAGCTCTGGTAAAAGGTAATGCAGAAATACATAATGAATACATTTAAAATAAATGGGCAATTAAATTCAAACTTTTATAAAGTAAACATAATAGTCATTTTAATTCTGTACCATATTATGCTATGATACAATGTGTATTCAAAGTTAATTGGGACATATATAGTATGTGAGTGATTGACAAATTCTCTATGAAGGCTGCCAATTAGAGTCTAGTAGGGTGGGTTAAAACTTCAGAAATTTTCATTTTACCTCTATTTCTCTGTTGGAGGCCCTTTCAAGCTGTCAGAGCTTGGGAAGAACCTGGACTTTTTTTTCTTACCTTTCATTTTCCTACATGTAGTCAAGTTTTGAAATTTTAAGCATGAGAAAACTCCATGGGACATGACATGATTCAGTTAAGGTTTTGACTGTGTAATGATCCACAACTTAATACCTATAGCAGATTAAGATAGAAAAGATGGTTATTACTTGGGAAAAAATTATAGTGCAAAGTACAGATGTCATGTCTCTCTTAAGATCAAGTGCATTAAGGTTCCTTAACATTGCTTTAAGAGAAATAAGAGAAGATTCATACTGTGATTTTTATTAGAGGATATTACCAAAAGCAATAATATATATCAAAGTTTAAAGTTATATATTCTAGACATCATATGTATTATTATATGTGACACTTATATAGTTACTGAATTTTATGTAAAATATACATACTATAACATAGTAGAATTTTTTATTTTTAAACATTGACATTTATGCTGAATTGGTCAAGTTAATTTAAAAATTATTACCTTTAACATTTTTAGGAAAATGAAGAAATGTTGGGTTTAATATTTTAAAATAAACCAATTTTCTTACTTTAAGTGCTACATTTCTTGAAAAAAGGAATATAACATGTGAAAAATAGCCAGAGACTGTCCACCATTATCATCCCTTTTACTACTACCTCTCCCTCACTCATTATTTATGTTCTAATCTATATTCTTACCCCCCATTTTAAGTCCTTTAAGGATTACATAGGTACAATAAGTGTATTAAAACTATATCAAGGAAATTTAATATGAAAAGACAAAGAATGTGGAGAGTATTAGTATTGCAGCAATGTTAATAGTCCTGATATTGCTAAAAAAAAAAATGTTGTATACAAAGGCTGGAGCGATAGCACAGCAGTAGGGCGTTTGCCTTGGACGTGGCTGACCTGGAATGAATCCACATTCAATACCCCGCATCCCATATGATCCCCTGAGCTTGCCAGAAACGATTGCTGAGTGCAGAGCTAAGAGTAACTAACCCTTGAGTGCCTGCAGGTGTGGCCCCCCCAAAAAACAAACAGATTGTATACAATGTGTTCATCAATAGAGAAAGTGTACATTTTCTTTGAAAATGATTTTTGGGGGTTCATTTTGGTTTTTTTTTTTTTTTTTGGTTTTTGGGCCACACCCGTTTGACGCTCAGGGGTTACTCCTGGCTATGTGCTCAGAAATCGCCCCTGGCTTGGGGGGACCATATGGGACGCCGGGGGATCGAACCGCGGTCCTGATCCTTGGCTATCGCTTGCAAGGCAGACACCTTACCTCCAGCGCCACCTACCCGGCCCCTCATTTTGTTTTTGTTTTTGTCCATATACAATGGTGCTCAAGGGTTACATCTTATTTGCTGAGAAATCATTGTAATTAGTTAACAACTCCATGCTATGCTTGAATCTCTTGCCTATTTGCAAAGCCTGAATCTCTTCCCTACAAAACCTTTGAACACAAGCTGTTGAGATATATCCTCAAACCTACTATTTATTTTTATGAAAATGGCAAAGGGTCAATGTACATAATTTTCTTTTTAATTTTTATTCAAAAAACTTTTATTTGTTGATTTATTCATTGATTGATTTGTTTCTGGGCCACGCCAGTGGCACTCAGGGATTACTCCTGGCTCTGCACTCAGAAATTACCCCTAGCAGGCTGGCGGACCATATGGGATGCCAGGAATCAAACAGGGTACCTCCTGGGTTGGCCACGTGCAAGGCAAATGCTCTACTGTTGTACTATCTCTCCGGCCCCAATGTATATATATTCTACCTTTTGTATACTAAATATATTAAAATATAAATTGTATTAATATCTTCTTGTGTTAACCTAGATGGATTTTAGAAAGATCACTTAAGGGACAATTTGATTGGAAATGTATTTGTCTTAATTTTACTCCTAACCTAACTATATATACCAAATATTTTAGTAGAATAGTTTAAGAAATGACTAAGATGGGTAGTAGATAAAAATGGTATTAAAGTGAGAAATCTAGCCATATTTTGCACCAAGTGGATGCATTTATTTTTTAAAAACATGTCAGGAATCACTTAACAAATGTTTGTTAAAAAATGAATTATTAAATCAAAAGGCTGGAATGCTAGATAACTGTATTGAAAAATTAAAATAGAATAATATCACAAACTATTCTTTGTAATTTAATCATTATTTTCTTAAATATTGGACCATGACTTTAACAAATATTCAAATCATTCAGCATCTTAGTTTGTTCTGAAGCCTCTATGTCTGTATGTCATTTGTGGTTTTGAAAGTGTTTAATCAATTAATTTTATCAATATAAAGAATGGCAAGATAATATATAATTCTATCCATAGATGAGGAGAAAGGATTTGATAAGAATGAACACCCATTTGTGATTTTATAACTTTCAACAAAATGGGGAGAAATGGATCTTATCTCACATATATTAAATGTAGCTCACTGGAGAGTTAGTACAATTTGGGTAAAGCCTTGCCTTGTTTATGCCTGAGTTCTTGGTACCCCATATTAGCCCTTGAGCCTGGTCTCTAATATTCCCTAAGCACAGATGAATAACCACCAAGTACAGTCAGTATGGCCCTAAAGCAAACAAATTAAAAAAGGAGAAGAACTTAAGATTACTGTCAGTAAATGGGAACATGAGGAATATTATCACTCACAAAATCTATTGTTCTTTCTATGATAAGTAATCCATCATTTTTGTATTTTTTGAGTAATGTATCATAGTTAAATTATGAGTTAATAAAATGGAGATCTATGGTTTGAAAAATTGAATTTTAGCTAATTTAGAGTAGGGATGATTTCTTGTGTTTATTTTTATTCTTTTTAATCATCTTATATAAAGTTCTGATCATAGCTAATGTTAAATAAATCATCAACTCTATAAATTTTATTAATGTGTCATATAAGTGATGCTTACTATGGGACATAAAACTTTGATATCTTTTATCTTCATTCAAATTAATCGAGTCATATCATTTTACAATGATATGAGTCCTGATTATATGTCATATATTCAGAAATAGTGGCTTTGGATGTGTTCCAGGTTACAATAAATCCCCAAGTTCCTTCAGATGACCAATGGAGATAATTGATAGTGCTTCTATGTGTCTTAGTCTTCTTACTATTATTATTGATTTTCTTCCAGTATTAGCCCATTTTGCATTCCTTTCTCTGCAGTGGAATTGCGTTGTTTTCTTGTCACCAAGTTTACATCACCATGAGCAAACAAACAAACAAACAAACAAACAAGAAAGCAAAGAACAAATAGGTGAACACAGTAATAATTTTATATTGTTCTATTTAAACTACCTTCAGTTAGTGATTAAAATTTTTCTAGCATATTTCATATTGTCTATGAAAAATCTCAGGATGTCTATTTAAGTCTTTTATTTTTCTATTTGCTCTGTATCTCCCCAACATGAGCCTTTCTATTACTCTGCATTAATAACTAAGCTCTGAGCTGAAGAGATAGCACAGTGGTATAGCATTTGCCTTGTATGCAGTCAACTCGAACAGACCCATGTTTGATGACCTGCATTTCATATAAGTCCCCTGAGCCTGCCAGGAGCAATTTCTGAGCAGAGAGCCAGGAATAACATCTGAACACCACTGAGTGTGGCCCCAAAACCAAAAAAAAAAAAAAAAAAAATAGAGCTAGGCTTATAAAAATATCTTCATATAGTTTAGAAAAGTATCCTATAATTCATTGTTTTAATTATTACTCTTACTTTGTAGTATAAAAGATTAATTGAAGTAATATTAAGCAAACAATAGGTCTTAAAAATGAATATATAATTTTTCAGCTTTTAAGTTTATATATGAGAAATTTAGTAATTTGTACAGGTACTATTGGAATTACTATTTATCATTTATTTAAGCTAAAACTAGTTTGTTGATAATATTTGTTATATACCTGATACTGAAAAAGATGCTTGAAATAGTACTTAAAATGAGAATATCTGCAGACATTTGTAATGTCAAGTTTCTAATGCCTCATGGAAGCAACAATCTTTTATTTATTTGGTAAAATTTTTAAATAGATGTGATAACAGAAAACATAAAATAATAATATTGTTCAGTAATTTCTATCAGCTCATTTGACTGGTTAACTATTAAGGTGAAAAAAATGCAGTGGGACTGAAAATAAACTGAGCTATTGAGGTTACCAAAAGAATTGGATCTAAGGTAAAAAGCAAAATCAAAACCATAAGTGTTTTTCATTTATTTCACATTGGACTAGTTCCAACACCTATAGTTTTGAAGTTCTGCATAAGAATCCCATTTTCATCTTCTTTTAACATAATGCAGGGCAGCTCTATGGAGCCACCCCTCCTGGCATCAACCATTAGACCCAATTAAAAGGCTATCTACTTTATATGGGGTGAGTCCTCTAGAATTCTTTTTTATTCCTATTTGGATGGTTTCTAGTTTATTTTGTTTCAGTTTACAACTGCTAATTTAAGGGACTTGGTCTTTTATTGACTAGATAGAATCAATAACCCTTCTGTCTGAATCTGTTTCTAGAGTTGGGACAGTAATACCTAAACCAGAATAACCAATGTTATCATCAGAAGAGCTTGTTAAAAATGTGGATTTTACTCTTTTCCCATCAGTAGATTTAATGGGGAACATGAGAGACATATTTAACAAGTGTCTAGATGATTCTAATGAAGTTGGTTTTGAATAGACTTTAGAAATTACTGAATGGAAATTGATCAGCAGGTATTTTTAGTCATTTCTTAAGTGTGAGAAACTGAGCCTAAGCTGTCTCTAATTTATTCACAAATGTTACTGTAATAGCTTTGGCTCCTTTCCAATAGTCCTGGGAATCATGAGTTTTCCCATTGGGTACTCTGGTAATGGATGTTATATGAATACTGAATATGAATTTAAAGAAGCCTGATTATAATTTTTTTAAAAATGCCTATCCTCTTTGCTCCAAAGCCAAATATCAAAGGAGAGCTATGTTATTGTAATTAACCATTGCTGTCTATTAAATCCCTATCGCTGGAAATTTTCAAGATAGAGAATTATATAGTTTAAACCATTCAGTAGAGAAAATTGAGGCTCAAGGAACTAAAGGATTGCTTTAGGGTCACACAATTCAGCTGTAGCAAAGATGGTTTGAAACTCCAACCTTTTGGTCTTTTGATAGTTCTTTTCTCTCATGATTTACACTAAGTACAAAGGATATATTGACATATACATTTTAGAAAACCAGGAATGATTAGGAAGAACTGAATACTGAATTACAGTGCTATGAATTCCAAGTGCTAGGATGTATTCTACTCATTCAAAGAATAAGACCACAGGTTAATATGCTAGCCTATATTTACTAAATAAAATAGAAATTTATATTATGCAAAATAGAGAATAAAACATTGAATAAAATTTAACTTTATTGTAAAGCAATTATTTTAACTAAGTATAAATATTTTATAGAAAACAGATCTTTCTAAAATAGAGATAGGTTTAAAGGTTAAAATCAGTGGACTAGTATAAACTTGCTTTCAGCCAATAACTGTCACTATTATAGGCATTATTTAACCACCTTATAGCATGATTATTAGAGATTTTAATTTGAAAAATATTAAAATTGAACCAATTTTCACTGTTTCTATTTTATAAAATATTTACAAAATATTTTTTGTAAATATATCCAATTATTGCTTTCTTTGAAATATGATTAATATATAGGAAGATAGGTAAGAAAAATTGCCCAAAGCCTATAGAAATAGTCCTGGATAAAATTATTTCAGAAAGATATGAAGATTTGTTTATATATATATATGTATATATTTTTTGTAAAAGTAATAACCATCCCTATACCTATTTTAAAATGTTGTTCATAGTTGGAGTTTATTGATACAAGTTGTATTAAAATAACTAACACAGTTGATAGTTAAAAATAGTAACCATGATTTATAGACATTTTACAGGTAGTAGAATTAATAAATATGACTAAAATATGAAAATAGCTTTGTTTTGTTTGTTTAGGGTCAGAGTGGTAACACAGTGTTAGGACATTTGCCTTGCATGCAGCTGACCAAGGATAGACAGTGTTCAATCCCCTGAATTCCATATGGTCCCCTAGCCAAGAGCTATTTCTGAGCACAGAGCCAGGAGTAACTCCTGTTTTTGTCAAGAAAATTAAAATTAGAGATGAAACCCTAAGTTGTAGTATGGTGGGTAAGGCTCTTGATTTGCAAGTGGATAACTTGGGTTTAATTCCCAGCATCATTTATGGTCCCCTGAGCCCTGTCAAGAGTTATACCAGAGCTAAAGGCCAGGAATAAGCCTTTAGAACCCCTAGGTATAATCCCAAAATAAGAAACAAAATAATAAAGTAGAGAAAGATTATGGTGAATAGTAGCAGGCATTGAACTCAGAAATTATGTTATATAAAATTGGTCATATTTTAGTTTTTCATATTTAACTTTTAAATCACAGTATTCACTTGATTCATAATTTTTAATAAAGCAATACAATTTTATTAGAGTTCTCAAGTCTCTAGACACATGATCTTAGATACATAGATAGAAAATACAAAAAAAGCAAAGGAAGAATAGATATTTAAGAGGCATTTTTAATAATAGAGAACCCTTAGTAGACAAATAATGAGGTACATTATGAAGAAAGTGAATAAATTTTCTTGAGATTTACAGAGGATATGGACCAGCCTTCCAAATTTAGCACTTTCAAAAGTTTTACCAAATTTCTAAATTCTATTATTGTGAGGTTGAGGACTTTTTCAATTTGAAGTAAAACAAAAGACAGGTATTTGAAAGGTCTAAATCTTCTGAAAATTCATGTACTTTATTAATAATCAGCTGTATATTTTAGGGAAAACATTTAGAATAGCAAAAATCATCCTAAAGAAACAATATTCTAAATTATTATAATTAAATTTCCTTTGTAGATGGTTTTCAGTACACAAATAATTCACACATTCATTAGTTCAAAAGTAAAAACTGATAAGAATCAGCACTCAGAAATAAACACAAATGTTGATTGACATAAAATCTTAGAACAATAATGAAATACTTTCTTCCTCAAAATCTGTCTCCAGCTGGCCTACCTCAGTGTCTAAAAAACCCACTTCCCAGATCATTAAAGGCTTGGTGCCATTAATTAAAGTATAATATTTCTTGAACTGCATTCATCCATGCAACAAACATTGATTGCCTACCGTGTGTCAAGATTCTGTAGGTTCCTGGGGATACAAAGTTGAATGAAATGAGATCCCTGTATTTAGGGGCACCAGAGCCATACCAGGGGCACATGCAAAAATTACTTTCTTTGACATAATGTATATTTTTAGTTTTATTAAAAACAGAATTAAAGATGTACTAACTCTGAAGGAATGAGAGAGTGAGTAAAAGAGTCCAGAAAATGTTCTGCTAATGTATCTTAAAAATTTAGAAAATACTCTTAATGTTAGCATCAGCATCATAGACAGAACTAAGAAAACAGCGTAATCCAGAAATTTCTTGCTGAAGTTAATAAAAAAAACTATTTATCCAGTTTCCCCGAAACAGTTTTTACTTCCTTGCTTCATTATTAACTCTGAAAAAAATGGAAGATTATTTTATTTATAAAACTATTAATTAATATCTATAGTAAACATAACTATGAGCTAAATGCCACTGTTTTGTGAGGTATGTATAGTTAGAAAGAAAGATTTATTTATAATAGAATAATTTGGAAGCAGTCAGTGGAAAGAAAAGAGAAAGATTTAAAAAGGTAAGAAATCCAAGAGAAAATTATTAAAAACAAAGTTACAGGGAGAAAATGTTTATCTGAAACATGAATTAGCATTACTACATTTTCCTATTGTGATATGGAAGGATTGTCACATTTAACTAGTGGGAGAGTACTTAGGTAACATAAAAACTTTAATCATCATAAAATAATCAGCATAAAATAATGGCAAATATACACTTTGTTTATTATGTTCTACCTAGTGCACTAAATATTTAATTAATTTGGATATTTGTAAAATGAAATTTTTTTTAAATATAAATCATGAGTTTACAGAACAAAGTGTTAGAAATCTTTGCAAATGAAATACCATTCAATTGCTCAGACATTTTTTATTTATAGAGTAAAACCTCCCAAAATTAAAAAAAAAAAACACTCACCGAAACCTTTAATTACTGCATGCTCAAATATATCTATCCGATGTGCTTAGTACATCAATTAAATCCATAACTTATATTTTTTAAAGATGTTAATTATTTATAGTTTATATGGAGACTCTGTAGGAATCTGACAAACTTAACACTAGGGAATTAAAGTTACAGTCAGATGCCTATCAATGTTATTGGGCCATTTTTGCTCTAAGTTGATATGAAATTGTGACAGGAGCTGTGTGTGTCAATCTGTCTAGATGACCAGACCTAGAGATTAGGTGACTGGTATCTGCTTTTATTAATTCATGTGAGGGGTTATGGAATACAGATGCCAATGCTGACTGTGAGCTAAAGAGAAGAGAAGAGAAGAGCTTAGGCTTAACCTACAGGGGACCTGAGGAATAAAGAGCCCCAGAGTCCAGTATGAAGAAGAGAGAAGAATGGGGAGGAAGAAAAGAGACTGAGAGAGATCAGGTCTAATGAACCTTTTCCTGAAGTCAATGAAAATGGGGACGTGGTGCCTCAGAGAGCAAGACCATGCCCAAACAAAGCAGGGATGAAATGACTCAGTCAGGGTATCACCAAATTTGACAAGAGTTCAAAACCCAGCAAATCAAAACCTCCAGTGGGAGAAAAACACTCATGCAGAGCCAAACACTATACTGTCAAGGTAAAGATACGTCAGGAATTATAATACTTTCATATCAGCAAATATGCATCTTCACTTAGAGAAACCTGATAACAGATTGTATTATATTTAGTGGTGAGTGTATATTTTTATGGAAACAATAATATAATTATCAGATTTAAATTCTTATTGGTAAGAATTAAAAATGATATAAAAAGTGTCCTATTATGAAGGAGTTAACAAAAACACTTAAATCTCATTTGTACCTTTTTTAATGGAAATTTTGAGAAATGAAGTTATAGAAAAATCAATACTGAATTTGAATGTTAACTCAGGGGAACAAAAAGTGAAGAATATCTGAGATATGGAAGTGAAAATATCTGTATTTACTTTAAATATGAAGTAAATATATATATTTACCAGCTAAAAATTTACTTCTAATGAAAATTTTTATTATTTATTATATTATTTATTAAAATTCTTGTCATATTTAATTTGTAAGCAAATGCTATATTGTTTTTTATGATAGCAACATTATGGCTGAACAAATAATCTTCTACTTACATTTGGAAAGTTTAAAAATAACCATTTGACTCATACTCTTACTCTATAAAATATGACACAAAGTACAAATAAAACAACTTTTTATTTTATTTTTTACCATGCTACTTTCCTAAATTATTTTTTGAAGTTCTACAATTGACTTAACATTGAACTGGCCACAAATTACATATTTCACTGGGGTAGAAATTAGAATTTAAGAGTTCATTCATCCCTAACAACACACATAAATTTACTGGGATGACTAGAGGCTATTAGGACAGGCAATGAAAAAACCAAGAGCAACTTCAAAGATCATCAGGTCTGAGAGGACTTCCCTTAAGACTTGCTGTAACATTCCAGAAGATAATAGCTTTACCTCTTTCACAGATATATGCTAAATATACCACACTTGAAACACTGAGCACAGTAAACTGGAAGATGTAAATTCCAGCCCTGGTATCTCCATGCTGATTTAGCAAACCAACAAGAAAATATTGTAAAACTTTGAGTGCTGTTTTCTCATTTATAACTGATTCTGATAAATATCATTTTTAGATAAAATAATCCATGGTTTTGATTATTTCTTTTATTTCTTTATATGACTATTATGAATTTAAAATATTACACTCGGGTTATAATGTGTTCCTTTTTTCACTTGATGTGTCTAGGAAGTTTGTGATTGTGTTAGTTCCCTGCACTAAACACCAAATGAAACACTTTGAGTTGATAATATAAATCACCCTTATTCTGTGTTCCTTTGAGCCCTGTTACAAAGGATAACTATTTGAGTTTTCAAGAAATGGAAAACAGAAGAGAAAAAGAATATTGCCATCACTAGATATGGGTATTCACTTGAGAAATTACTTGGGAAAATGATCAACTTAGTCCTTAGCCAGTGCTCTACAATCTCAAGAAAATTTTTAAGCATTGGAAGAGCAGGAATATAGTTAGTATTTCAGATTGTCTATATCCATCATAAGAACGTTTATACATTGAAGGCTAAAAGAAATGCAATAATGCAATACATTAGGAAAATAGATCTGTCCTTTAAAAATAAAATCACTCATCTTCTAGTCACTCTTGTTACTGTTATGAAAAAAGAGGAATTTCAGTATATTTATTGAGTTAATATTTTCAGAGACGGAGTGCTAGCACAGCGGTAGGGCGTTTGCCTTGCCAACCCGGAACAGAGCCGGATTTAATCGTTGGCATACCAGATGGTCCTCCAAGCCTGCTGAGAGTGATTTCTGAGTACAGAGCCAGGAGTAATCCCTGAGCACCTCCAGATGTGTCCCAAAAACAAACAAACAAACAAACAAACAAAAAAAGTAAATATTTTCTACACATAACTGGCTGTGAATTTTGTACTTAGTTATGGTACTTGCCAGAGGTAGCAAATAAGGTTTTGATGCTCACAGAGATTTGCACTATTTCTTCTTTGCGATGCTTGGGTTCCACTTTTAGCTGAGGTCCACTATTATGGCTGTGGTACTCACTGGAAGATGCTTCTTTTCTCACACGCATGTTAGCTAGAACTTTTACTTCCTTAATCTAGTGCTCACACATTATTTTAGTTGCAGTACCCTTTGAGGGTCACACAATTTTATGTCGCTAATATACATCTGGAAGGGTATGTCAGAAACCCATTATGCATCTGGGACTGAACACAGCAGAATCTGTCTTAAATATAAGAGCAACAAAAATTGCATTTAATGTATGTAACCCACCTGATAATTTGAACTCATGATCCTGCAAATCATGTGTACTATGACACTGCAACAACTTCCAAACGCTAAACATCTATTTCTTAATATCTTACACCACTTAAATATCTAAATAGCATGTGAAGTAACTGATTTAGAACAACATGTTTCAAAGTGTGTGATCCTTTCTACTGGGGGATGCTGGAAAAATAGGGTAGTGTAAACTATAGTAGTCTCAAGCATTATTGGGGGTATCATTCTTGTTTGCCTTTTTAAGGTAAGTTTTGGGGGATATAGGGATACTAAATGACTTTTTTTTTTCAAAAAAGAAGTCAGTAATCAAATAATTTTGGGAATCACTGATTTAGAAAATAGAAATATTCCCTTCTGATTTTCAAATCAACTACATATTGATAATTCAGTCTTGAGAATTCACTAATAAAAATCAGGACAGTAATGGCTACCATTAAGTTTAGTTTTGTGTGCAAGTTTTAACCTCTTTACATATATTATTTCTAATTTTTATTAGAACACAATAATATAAACATTTTGCCTCTATTTTATAGAACACAAACTAAAGGGGAAGTTTAATAAATTGTCTAAGCTTATAGGCCTTATTTAAACTGCTTTTCTGATTCTATAGTCCATGTTATTATTTTTTTACTGTTCTACACTGACTTCTCACAAAATTACAGCTATATTTTAAAAATAATACCTTCATGGAAGAACCTTAATAATTCGGTTAACCTGATAAATCATCACTTAACCACTTTTTTAATAGTAAACCTTAATCATCCTCAAAATAATACTGAGTGATTTTCATTTATTTCTTCACTTACACAAATAATATTGGCTACCTGCTCTGTACAATATGCTCCTATTGCCATAGTGGGAATATCAACTGGCAAATAAGCAGAACCTAGAGTATTGTAATAAAACAAATCTAAGCACTATTATACCAGTTCTAATAAAGAAAAGGTGGTTTTATAATTTTTAAAAAATAAAATCAATCTAAAATTTTTGGCAAATACTTTTGTCCAGGCACAAATCAGTGATTTTAGGAAAGGTTAGTTGATAAATATCATGTTAGAATAAACCAAAATACCTTAATCTTCTAATTAAATAAACAGAATTATGCAGTAGAAGACAAAATAGCCTACTGAGAAAAGATTATTGATAAATGAATAAGAAAATTTGAAACCAAAACAGTATACAATGGAAGCAATAATTACATGTCTATTATTTACCAACATGTGATGATAAGTTATCCCCTTTCACCAAAAACATTTTAGTGGCTATAAGTAATTATTTTCTAGTAAAGTTTATGAAACAGAAAAAGAGAAATAGATATTATATTTCACACATTTTTATATATTTATAGATTGAAACACAAATATATTCTTTTCTTTGGGGGTATTCTAATGATACAGAGAAATCTTTCTTAATTCCCATCTGCATAAAAGACACATATAAAATCTCAATATACTGGTAGCATTAGGCATTTTTGAATGAGAGCTAAATAATTTTCTAGTATTATTGAATAGAAAAGAGCATTTTTATAACAAACTATTATTTACAAACTACAGTTGAATGATAAGCATGCTATTTATATAAATATCAATGATTTTGGAAGATAAAAGAGAATGATTTTTGGGAAAAGTATAGAGAAACTAAGCATTTTTTGCTGCATGAAGCTATAGTTAGTAAGACTTTTTAAATTTTTGACAAAAAATAGTATAAAAACCTAGAATCTGATTTCAGAAAACATCAGAAGCAAGAGGTGTTCATAGAAAAAGACATTGCCTGCATTTTAGGTTATGATGTTCTGACACCTATGAGTGTCTGACTTAGTGGATTTATATTTCAAAGTGGTGCTTAAAAGTGTTAGTATGGAACATAAGTAGATAATGCAAATATGTTACCGACCCCTACCAATAGTTGCAATTATGCAAATTTTGAAACTTTCATATTTTATAATTAGGTGTAGTCGACTTATGTACTTAAGTTCTCTACTGGTCAGCTCAAATTCTCTAATCTGTTGAGAATCTTTCCCTCTGAAAGAATTACTTTTCAAATAGAAAGATAACCAAGTAGTAAAGCAAAGGGATGGCAGAATGTTATGATGAAAAGGAAAAACATGATATCCTAAATAAATTTTAGTAAAAAAATAAACAAAACAGACAAAAATTTCTGTCTACGTTATTAACATTTTATGAAGTGCTAAAATATTTGAAAAAGTATAGTAAAATTGATGATAGGAGTATAAAAATATTTTGAAACATTTAAACTATAAAAATATGTATTTTTAAGACTGACAAGCTGGAAATAAAAAAATTGTCTATAGTAAAATTGACACAAAATCTAAAATTATCCTTACTAGGTAGGTATTTTTAAGTTTTTTACTATTCGACACTAAAATATTAAGTTATTAAGTACTAAATATGATATTATATAATACTGTTAACAGCACACATGGGTCATATATATGATTATAGTTTTAATATGTGTGTATAGATTCTCAAAAATATTAAATTTATGTATCTATGTAGAACTACAACAGATTTTTATAAAAAGCAAACTCAAAGATTATATTTAGATTAGTATATCTATGCTTTTAATTAAGAAGTAATACTGATTTGAATACATTAGAGTATGTGAACTGAACATTTTTTTTTTGTGACTAGATCTATCTTGGTTGAATACGTTCTGAATAAATTACAAACTCTTTCTTTATTTTCTAATTTAATGCCAGGCTAAATATAAGAACATAAAGGTCATTTAACAGGAGGAAAAGAAAAGTAAAAAATGCCAACTCAAACTTATTTTTATTTGTTGTAAATCAATCATTTAAATAAGTAAAAGTAAAAATAATACTACTATGATTTCTTAGAGAAAAAAGTATGAAATTGAATGTGTCCTATGATTAGTAAGAGCTAGATGATTTTGGATAATGGTTTTATTTATTTTTAATTACTTTATTTAAACACCTTCGTTTACAAAGTTGTTCCGAATACAGTTTTCTTTTCATAGTTACAATGTTATTCAGGACTGTGTATCAGGCATATAATCCACAACATCCAACACCAATGCATATTTCTTACCTACCACCAATGTCCCATTTCTCTTCCCTGTCCCCCCTACCTTTATTCCTGCCTGCCTTTGTTCATGTTTCTTTTCTCTCTTTCCTGTTTCTTTTATTCCTTTTAGACACTATTGTTTGCAATATTGTTACTGAGGGGACTCATACCTATCATTTTATCTCCTTTCAGTACCCACTTCTTGACAAGAGGGATCATTTCCAGCTTCATGGCAAAAGTAGTTTATTCTCTGCCTTAACTGTACTCCCCCACTATTTGTGGCAAGTTTCCTATCATGGACTGGTATTCCTAGTCCTCAATTGTATTGTCTCTGGATATTCTTACCATATTATCCTTTTTATATTCCATAAATGAATGCAAATATATTATGTCTATTCCTCACCATCTGAATTATTTCACTCAGCATAAATCTCCATATTCATCCATGAATAGGCAAATTTTATTTTTCTAATAACTCCGTAGTATTCCATTGTATAGATAGTGGCTTTAGAAATAGGGTTGACAAGTCATTGTCTAAAGTTTGTTCATCAAATTTTTTGTTTTGATTTGTTTTGCTTTGTTTTGGGGCCACACCCATTTTACACTCAAGGGTTACTCCTGGCTATGCGCTCAGAAATCTCTCCTGGCTTGTGGGGACCATATGGGACCCCGGGGGATTGAACCGCGTTCTGTCCTACGCTAGCGCTTGCAAGGCAGACACCTTACCTCTAGCACCCTCTCCAGCCCCATGTTCACCAAATTGTTTAACCTAAAAACTCACAAGAAATTAGAGAAAGGAGTGACAATCTGGTGATAATAAATAGTAACTGTTAGTTCAAATAATGAAAGTTCAGATGTAATACAGACTTATTAAATTTTGATTTGATAAGTTCCTATCTTAATTACTCTCAAAATGGTAAATTCATAAAAATGTATGTCATTAAATTATATCATTAAAAACTAGATGTAAATAAAACAATGCAAACTAACATATTATATAATGTTATGCTTTCTGTTCATGTCCTAGTTATATATTTTTCAATATAAAATACTTTAAAATAACATAATTTTTTCATTTCTGTCATTAAAATAAGTACAGATTCCTTTCTTCAAAAATTCTTCCATGGTCCCATTGGATTGATCACATTTTAAAGTATAATATATATACATATATATTAGAGTAGGTAAAAAAGAAATAATTAGACACTGAAATTCTATTATTATTTGCTACATATTTATGCACTTTATTAATTTGAAATTAAGTCAAGTTATCTTACATTTATCTATGGTGCAATTTGGCATCAGAAATATTAATCTTTTCAAAGAAAAATACAAAGCAGAAGAAAAATGAATCATTAACACAAGGTGGCACTATGAACCAGTTTCTTAAAAGTAAGAAATAGTGCTGAAGTATTTTCTTTCATATCTTTTTATGACTGGTATATAATATTGGCCTTTCTTCATGTGGAATGCAATTTTGCTCTGACGAATCTCACAAGAAAATATGAAATAGATGTTTTTTAATTTAAAAATTGGAAAATTCATAGCTCACTAAAATTTAAAATATTATCAGTATTCACAAATTAAAACATTAGTTATTCCTACTGCATTGATAATATATTATGTTCACTTTTCTCTGAGAGGGATGCATTTCATCTGATCTCTTCATTGCACAATTCTCCACTGGCATAGCCATATATCTAGTCTGAATTGTCTAAGAATCTAATTTCTTGAGTCTAAGCTCTTCATTTATTAAACTATATACATGATTATACTTAAAGGCCATTTCCATGTCACCCAACTAACTTCTACATTTTGAAAAATTTATTATCTTTAGTGAATGCTCCATTATTTATTCATTTAAATATAAGCTTATAATATGACTTCCCACTAAAAATTTCCATCTTAATTATAAGAAAATAGTGCCTAAGAGTGTATAAATATATAAGTACATACATACAGACACACAAGAAAGATACTTTTTCATTATTTTTATGTTTAAATTATTGTGATTTACAAAGTTATTCATAGTTAAGTTTTTGACAATGTTTCACCACCAATTCCACCAACAGTGCCAACTTCCCTCATCACTATTCCCAAAGAATTTTCTATGCCTCACCCTCCAAACTCTGTCATCATAACAAGCACCTTTTTAAGCTTGATTGCTAAAGTTTGGGTCCCATAATTTCAGTTCTTTTGACTCAAATAATTAAAAAATTATTGTTCACCAGTGTTAGTCAATGAAAAAAGTTTCATCAAGAGGTTCGTCATAAGTAGATCTAAAATAAGTCATATTTGTCCAAAAAATAAATGTGTATTTTGTGACACTGTCATAAGTGTTTCTCTTATATAATATTTATAAAATATTAATGAAATAAATGACAACATTTTATTTTCAAAGCATTATGTACTCTTGGTGGAGGGTCTTCTTTTTAAGTTACAAATATTATAGTTATGTTGACAAATCTTAAAAATAATATCAATAACAACACAATAATTGTGGGGGACCTCAGCATGGCTTTGTCAACACCGGATAGGTCAGCCAGACTGAAACCCAAAAGAATATACTAGACCTGAGAAGAGAAATGGAAGAAAGAGGCTTAGTAGATATATATAGGACACTCCATCCCCAGAAACCTGGCTACACATTTTTCTCCATTGTACATGGGACAGTCTCCAGGATAGACCACATGCTGGCACATAAAACATAACTCCATAATATCAAGAAGATAGAAATTTTGCAGGCTACCTTCACTGACCACAGGCTCTGAAATTATATGTGAATTCCAAAGGGACACAGAAGAAAAACTTTAACACCAGGAACTAAAACAGCCTCATACTGAATAACCAGTGGGTCTGAGATGAAATCAAAGAGAAAATCAAAACTTTCCTGGAAATAAATGATAATAAAGACACAAACTATCAGAACTTATGGGACACAGCACAGGCAGTACTGAGAGGAAAATTTATAGCTTTGCAAGCACACATCAGGAAGGAAGAAGGGGCCTACCTGAATAGCTTAATGGCACAGCTCATAGAATTAGAAAGTGCTCAAAAATAGGAACCAAAAAAAAAGGGAAACAGAAGGAAATAACAAAACTGAGCAGAAATCAACGAAGTGGAAACTCAAAAAACAATCCGAAAGATCAACGAGAGCAGAAGTTGGATCTTCAAAAAAATAAACAAGATTAATAGACCACTGGCAAAACTAACAAAGAAAGAGAGAGAGAGAAACTTGATAACTCATATTAGGAATGAAAAAGGAGAGATCACTACTGATATGGCAGAGATTCAAAGGGTAATCAGAAACTACTTTGAGAAACTCTATGCCACTAAATATGAAAACCTGGAAGAAATGGATAAATTCTTGGACTTTTATAGTCTTCCACAGTTGAATGAAGAGGATGTAGCATATCTAAACACCCCCATCACTATTGGTGAAATTAAAACGATAATCAAATATTTGCCCAAAACAGAAGCCCATACCCAGATGGATTCACTAATAAATTTTTTCAAACTTTCGAAGAGGAACTACTACCAATCCTGGCCAGGCTCTTTCATGAAATCAAAAAAATGGGAACACTCCCAAACAGGTTTTATGAAGCCAACATCACCTTAATACCTAAACCAGACAGAGATGCTATGAAAAAAGAAAATTACAGACCAATATCGCTGATGAATGCAGATGCAAAGATCCTCAACAAAATCCTGGCAAATAGGATTCAATTCCTCATTAAGAAGTTCATCCACTACAATCAAGTAGGTTTCATCCCAGGAATGCAAGGCTGGTTTAACATCCGTAAATCTATGGACATAATACACAACATCAACAACAATATAAATAAAAATCACATGATTATATCAATAGATGCAGAGAAAGCATTTGATAAGGCCTAGCACCCATTCTTGATCAGCTCTCAGCAAGATGAGAATGAAAGGAACCTTTCTCAATATAGTTAAGGCCATCTACTACAAGCCAGTGGCAAATATTATCCTCAATGGAGAAAAACTAAGAGACTTCCCTCTAAATTCAGGCACAAGACAAGGCTGTCCTCTCTCACCACTCCTATTCAACATAGCACTGGAAGTACTCATTATAGCTATTAGGCAAAAAAAAAGTTATCAAGGAAATCCAGATAGGAAAGGAAGAAGTCAAGCTCTCTATGTTTCCAGATGACATGATACTCTACTTAGAAAACCCTAAAGACTCTACCAAAAAGCTTCTAGAAACAATAGACTCATACAGCAAGGTGGCAGGCTACAAAATTAACACACAGAAATTAATGGCCTTTCTATACACCAATAGTAATAAGGAAGAAATGGACTCTAAGAAAACAACCCCATTTGCAATAGTGCCACACAAACTCAAATATCTTGGAATCAACTTGACTAAAAATGTGAAGGACCTATATAAAGAAAACTATAAAACTGCTCCAAGAAATAAGAGAGGACACGCGGAAATGGAAACACCTACCCTGCTCATGGATTGGCAGGATTAACATCATCAAAATGGCAATACTCCCGAAGGCATTATACAGATTTAATGCGATTCCTCTAAAGATACCCATGACATTTTTCAAAGAAGTGGATCAAACACTTATGAAGTTTATCTGAAACAATAAACACCCTAGAATAGCTAAAGCAATCATTGGGATAAAGAATATGGGAGGAATTACTTTCCCCAACTTTAAACTTTACTACAAAGCAATAGTTATCTAAACAGCATGTTATTGGAATAAAGACAGGCCCTCAGATCAGTGGAATAGACTTGAATACTCAGAGAATGTTCCCCAGACATACAATCATATAATTTTTGATAAAGGTGCAAGAAATCCTAAATGGAGCAAAGAAAGCCTCTTCAACAAGTGGTGTTGGCACAACTGGCTAGCCACTTGCAAAAAAATTGAACTTAGACCCCCAGTTAACATCATGTACGAAGGTAAAATCCAAATGGATGAAAGACTTCGATATCAGACCCGAAACCATTAGATATAGAGAACAACACGTAAGCAAAACACTCCAGGAAATTGAGACTACAGGCATATTCAAGGAGGAAACTGCACTCTCAAACAAGTGAAAGCAGAGATTAACAGATGGGGATATATAAAGCTGAGAAGCTTCTGCACCTCAAAGGAAATAGAGCCTAGGATACAAGAGCCACCCACTGTGTGGGAGAAACTATTCACCCAATTCCCATCAGATAAGGGGCTAATCTCCAAAATATACAAGACACTGAGGGAACTTTACAATAAAAAACATCTAATCCCATCAAAAAATGGGGAGAAGAAATGGACAGACACTTTGACAAAGAAGAAATACAAATGGCCAAAATACACATGAAAAAATGCTCCACATCACTAATCATCAGTGAGATGCAAATAAAAATAACTATGAGGTACCACCTCACACCACAGAGATTGGCACACAAAAAAAAAAAAAAAGAATGAGAACAAACAGTGTTGGTGGGGACGTGGAGTGAAAGGAACTCCTATCCACTGCTGGTGGGAATGCCATCTAGTTCAACCTTTATGGAAAGCAATATGGAGATTCCTCCAAAAACTGGAAATTGAGCTCCCATACGATCCAGCTATACCACTCCTAGGAATATACCCTAGGAACACAAAAATACAATACAAAAATCCCTTCCTTACACCTATAGTCATCGCAGCTCTATTTACCATAGCAAGACTCTGGAAACAACCAAGATGCCCTTCAACAGATGAATGGCTAAAGAAACTGTGGGATATATGCACAATGGAATATTATGCAGCTGTCAGGAGAGATGAAGTCATGAAATTTTCCTACACATGGATGTACATGGAATCCATTATGCTGAGTGAAATAAGTCAGAGAGAGAGAGAAAAAAACGCAGAATTGTCTCACTCATCTATGGGTTTTAAGAAAAATGAAAGACATTCTTGCGATAATAATTTTCAGACACAAAAGAGCTGGATGTTACAGCTCACCTCATGAAGCTCACCACAAATAGGGATGAGTTTATTTAGAGAAATAACTACATTTTGAACTATCCTAATAATGAGAACGTATGAGGGTTATAGAAAGCCTGTCCAGAGTACAGGCAGGGGTTGGAGGGAGATTTGGGACACTGGTGATAGGAATGTTGCACTGGTGATGGGTGGTATTCTTTACATGACTGAAAACCAAACACAATCGTGTATGTAATCAAGGTATTTAAATAAAATATATTTTAAAAAATGGGGTGAGGAGGGACCGGAGAGATAACACAGCTGTAAGGCGTTCGCCTTTCATTCAGCCAACACAGGCGGACTCCGATTAGAATCCCAGCATCCCATATGGTGCCTAGAGCCTGCCAGGAGCGATTTCTGAATGCGGAGCCTGAGCACCACTGGATATGACTAAAACAACAACTACAGCAACAACAAAAATATTATAGTTTTTATGTTTTGCAATTCCCAAAAATTTTAAGTATGATATAACAAGTTTAGTTAGTACTTGACACTATTTAGGCAATGAGTATCTGATTCTAATTCTTTTAAATAGCTTCAAAAATTTCCCATTAGCATCTTCAAATTGTTATTATTGCAATCATAAACATATGTGAACTTTTATACAATGCAATTTTTCTAATTTTATGAAATATTTATGTAATAAAATAAATCAGAGATACACATACTATACAGGCTTCAAGGGTAAGTATATTTAAATGTAAGTACAAAAGTCAATATTGTCCCTTAGCATTTATTGAAGTCCTTAATCAAGAATGGTACTCTACAGAATACAGAATTAGATAAAGATCTAGTGTAAGAAGATTCTAATATTTTTCTGTGCTTCAAAAGGTGATGACAAATGTTAATGGCCATAACGTCTAAGTATAAAATATTTCAGATCACACATACTTGAATTTTATATATAAAATTACATAATTCACACATGTACATACACAGTTTTGGATACTTCTTTTATGATTATGTATGAAATGGTCAAATGCCTCTTTACAGTGTTGCCTTTAAATATTTAATTGCAGACACAGCTAATGCCACATAACAGAAAATTATATTTTAATTTAGAAACAATTTATACTTTCACTTTCCATGAAATATTTTCATTTAGACTCTGAATTTTTATCTTCAATTTTTGTTTTCAAGTGTTAGATCTTTGTCATTTAGAAAATTTCTTAACTTTTTATTCAGAAAGTATATTAAAGATATTTTTTTTACCATTTAATGATACTATCATTGAATTTTTTTAAATTTTTTGTTTTTGGGCCACACCCAGCAGTGCTCAGGGGTTACTCCTGGCTATATGCTCAGAACTAGCTCCTGGCAGGCCCCAGGGACCATATGGGATGCTGGGATTCAAACCAACCACTTTAGGTTCTGGGTCGGCTACTTACAAGGCAAACGCCACTGTGCTATCTCTCCTGCTCCTCATTGAATGTTTTATCTGGGGCTAAGACTTATAATAAAGGCTAGAATATATATATGAATATATACCTGCCTTGCAGTAGACCCAGTTTCTGTGGTACCACATATTCTCCAGAGGGTCACCAGAAGGGACCCTAAAATCTCCAGAAATTTTGGCCACACCAGTACTGAATTCTTAAGCCTTAGCTGATGGAGTGTCACTGGAAGTATGTCCCCTCAACACCATCATCCTAGATTCCTAAAATACCCAGGAATTGCCTATCTTCCCACCCTCAAAGAAACTTCAGAAAAGTATGTCATTTCCAAAGCTTTAGAAAGTTGCATATTTTTGTTGTTGTTGCTTTTATTTTTTGTCTGTTGTTTTGGTAATTGCATTTTATAATATAGAATCTCTGTATAATGGAATCAGTTACTGTTTAACTTTTTAGAAAGCAACTTAAAAAAGAATTATTTACAATGGCTTTAAACACAGCCAGGAAGCATTTGTCCTAAGGGTAATAATTAAATCTGTATTTGCCCCTTACAAAATTATAGACATTATAGCTGACCTCTACAAACATCCAAAGTTAACATTGATATTGCTATTTTTTACCAAATTGCTCCATCCAAACTTTGGAAAACATGATTATAAAATTTCTCTCTGCCATGCAAAAATTTTAGGAGAGAACATTCTAATTTGTATTTGGATATATTGGATTTAATGTCAATGAAAATCACAATCCCTCGGTTGTGTTTGCTGAGTATTTTCCAGACAAAAGAGCCTACCATTTATGTTGCATGAAATTGGACTTCAGTGAATATACTATTAACTATACTAATTTTATGCACACAAACACAGATCATTTACAATAGTTTGAAAATATGAAACTAGTTGGAGTATTAAATATGAACAAAAATGGCTATATATTAAACTACTACAGAAGCAATGAAGCACAGTGATATAGAGGCATGCAGCATGCGTGACTCTATTTATTAGAGAAGCACGCACCAGACATGGCTTTTGGATTTCCTGGTGCAGTGCCTAATTTTCCTCCCAAGAAATATCTGCCAGAAGGCCCATTGGAGAAGCCAATCATTGACCCTTGTGTGGATTACTGTCTAAACACAGTGATCTGTGCAAATACTCTTGAACAAGTCGCCTTATACTGAAGATCACTTTTACCACTTACTGCTTTGTGGTCATGGGAAACTATTACCCGCTCTGTGCATTATAGTAATATCAATGTTACTGGATAGATAGGAGATCTTGGAGTTTAGTGCTTGGTTACACACAGTAAGTGCAACAAAATTATGAAATTTATTTTTTGCGATGCTGTATTTTAAAATACAATACTTACATTGATTGTATCATGGATACCTTGTTCTAGTACCACTCCCATCACCAAAGTGTCCCTTTCTTTCTCCATTAATGTCCCAAAGATCCCTCCCATTTATTCTTCTTGGACCAATTCTTCAGTTCTATAGTCTTCTGCCCTTTTTTACTTCCTTACTGGACAGGTTTATATATTACACAAAACAGCAAGATCATTCTGCATCTGTCCCTTTCTATTTGACTTTATTCAGCATGGTACCCTCAAGCTCCATCTACAAAAATGCAAAATGCGGATATATCAAAATTCATAAACTGTTCACACAAAGTTGAACATTCATGTTGTTTCTATATCTTGGATATTGAACACTGTTCTAAACATAAATGTACTTAATACTTTGGGGTAGATACCAAGAAGTAGTATGCATATTAATAGATCTTATGGGAGTCCTTAAGTTTTTAAGAAATCTCCATATTGATCTCAGAGGATGAACCAGATACTATAACCACCAATAATGAATGAGTATTTATTTCTCATCACATCTCTACTAATATCAGTTATTCCCAGATTTTTTAATAAATACCACTCTCACTTATATTTGATGTGATCATATTGTTGTTTTGAACTCGTGTCTTCCTAATTAAGTGGCAATGACCACTTTTAATAAGCCTACAAGTTATCTTTTGGAAAAGTGTCTGTTAACCTCCTCATTGGGGATGGAGTTATTGTTTTTTTTTTTTGTTGACCTTTGTGAGTACTTAGCTATCTCTCTTGTATGTGATGCATTGTATGCATATATTTTTATTAGGTATCATGATGTTTTTTGTTTTGGGTTTTTTTATTGAATATATTTTACCATGCAAAACCTTTTTAAATTGATGTCACAATTTTTTATTTTCATGATTGTTGTCTTTAGCCTCTGTAGTCTTCTTGAAGACACTTTTCAGAGGGTATTAATGAAGAGTTCTGCCTATATTTCCTTCAATTCATTTTTATGGATTATGTCTAATTTCAAGTTCTTTAATCCAATTTGAATTAATCTTTGTGAATGATTTAACATAGTTATTTTTTTTGTTGTTAGTAGTAGTTTATTTGTAGTCAGGATTTTAGAGATTTTAAAAACAGTAGCACTTTTATTTTTGTTTTGTTTTGTTTTGTTTTTTTCTTTGGAGGGCTCACCCAGATATGAAGCATTTTTTATTAACTGGCAACAAATATGCTTGTCAAACAAGCAAGCAAAGAGGTAACATTATCCTTTGGTATACTTATTGAAAAATGCTTCATTTAGTTCATAACAAAGCTACTCAAGAGTCAATGTTAGATTACATTTGTAAATGGGTTATTAACGTATGTGAAGTGACAGGAACACTCAGTATATAAAACCAGTGTATGAGTGATTGCTGATCTTCTGGTATAGTTTAGTGATTGCAATTGTTTACTGTCTCTGCTATTTGTAAGGAATTAAGAATTTTCATTTATTTTATCAACCATTTATATAGTGTAAGCTCCTACAGCAATGTGGTCTGAATCAGGCCTTAACTATACCTTAACTGAAGTAAATTACTTCTATGAACTGAAGCCATAAGATACTGTATACCATATGAAGCTGTAAAAGGGAAGGATAGTGTATGCAATGAGTCATCAGTCCCTGATAATGCCACTGATTGGCTGCCTTTATTACTTTTGTCTATATTTTAGGCCCTCTCGTCAGACAGGCCAATTTACCCAGAGGGATTGATAGATATCTAACTAACAACTGTTCTGTATCTAACTCAGTTATAATTAAACCCTTAATGGCAATCATGAAAATCTCTCACTGGTTAGGTAATTGCAGGCACAGAGAATGAAAGCTTTACTATAATTGTAGGCCTTGTTGCCAGCTGAATATTGAAATGTGTTCGTATTGTGATTATTTAATGTCCCAATGTGGCTTGTGGCCAATGCTTAAAGTACACTCCAGAAAACTATAAAGAAAAGCATAAACAAAGCTGAATTCTCTAATAGCATTTTAATTTTGCTTACACTGAGAATGCAAAAACTTTGCTATTATGAACTTAAGCCTTGACAATGGGCAGATTCTGATAGAAACTAAGTTTTGACTAAACACAATATTGTAAGAATCATTCATTTAGAAATAGAATAATCTACATATCTTGGCTCATGCTTCTTGATTCCTGGCAAATAATTTTTATTACAGTTCATTTTGTTATCTGGTAGTAGCCGACACTTTTTGTTTAAGAAAAGATCCCCAAACTCAGTGACCTAAAACACCCATCATATTTCGTAGGAGGAGTTACACTCACCAATGTTGAGGGGTTACTCCTGGCTCTGCCCTCAGGAATCACTTCTAAATATCCATTATTTATTCATATCAACGTATCTGTCAGTTGGCTAGGGTTTGCATGATTCAAGATTGGCCTGGTTGGAGTTGGATAACCTTGGCTCTGAGACACAAACTTGGTTAAATTCATTCTTCACTTACTGTCATTCTTGAAGTTTTCTTACTTGGAACATGAATTGTCTTGGAGATCACTGAAAAATGAATGTCAAATCCAATCATGTGAGGACACTTCAACTTGCTTATAACATCTTGTCTACTAAAATCCATTGCCCAAAAAAGCACTAAAATTAGTGGTGAAGCCTAACATCAAAGGTTAAGACATTTCCTCTTAGACTATAGTGTCAGTACATGAGTTGGGTGCTTGCCTTGCTGTTGGCTGACTTAGGTTGGATTTCCTGCCATCTCACATGGACCATCAGTGCACCATCAGTGCCAGATGTAATCACTGAATAGCACTAGGTATGGCACACAAAAAAAACAAACAGAAACTTTAATATATATATACATATATATATATATATATGTATACACACACATATATATTCCCTTGCTAGCTGGAGAAGCTAAAAAGTTACGTGAAAGAAATACAAATTCAGGGATAGGTAAAAATTTAAAAATAATAAATTACCAATCTGGTGCCAGCACCAGAAATAGCATGTAGACAATTTTTTGAATTAATAAAATATTTTATATGATATATGTGAAAAGTTTTCCAGAAATTTTTCACCACTCATATTCATGATTATGATCTGGTTATATGAACATCATGAATTGAAACATCATAAATATTATTAATAACCAGAAAAAGTCAATATTTTGGGCAAAACCTGAAAAGTAATGCTTATAAAAATTTATAGATTATCATGAAAAACATGATTGATTAATAACTGGAAAAAGTCAAAATTTTTGGAAAAATTTGAAGAGTTATGCTTAGAAAAATGTATAGATTATCATGAAAAGATATGGAATAAAAGCAATTACATGCTAATGTAATAAAAGTTCATGGAATCTGAAAAAAAAAAAATAAATTATCACAAGGACTAGATTAGCTGTTTTGAATGTATGACCATGTAGCCTAAATTTTTAAAACAAGCCTCTGCTGCAGGAAGGTTGCCATACCCAATCAACACTCAGATAATGTATACATTAATTTTTATAGCTAATTTTCTAATTTATGTGAAGCAAAATATGCATTTTAGGTTCACTGTAGTAAAATCAATGAATACACTTAAAGTATTATTTAAAAGTATTATCTATTTAATGGAGCCGGAGTGATGGTGCAGTGGTAGGGCATTTGCCTTGCATGTGCTGACCTAGGAAAGACCGTGGTTTAATTCCCTGGCATCCCATTTGGTCCCCCGAGCAGGAGCTATTTCTGAGCGCAGAGACAGGAGTAACCCCTGAGCATCACTGGGTGTGGCCCAACCCCCCAAAAGTATTATCTATCTTAAATATTATTTAAATATATTAAAAGTAAATTAAAATGAGAGCATATTTACATCCAACAAAGTATATATTGCATAGGACTATATAAGAAGTAATTTTTAAGTAATATCTACAAAAACCTCTTCATTCAAGCAAATATAATCATAATTCTGAAGAATAGTTCTACCTTCCACTTTATCATCAATCTTCTTTAAGAATAAAGAAGAAGGGGCCGGCGAGGTGATGCTAGAGGTAAGGTGTCTGCCTTGCAAGCGCTAGCCAAGGAAGGACCGTGGTTCGGTCCACTGGTGTCCCATATGGTCCCCGCAAACAAGGGGCAATTTCTGAGCACTTAGCCAGGAGTAACCCCTACGCTTCAAACGGGTGTGGCCCCAAAAACCAAAAAAAAAAAAAAAAAGAATAAAGAAGAAATCATTGTAGATATTCTGACAAGCAAAGGAGAGTTTGTGTGTCTCTGTATTTTAGGACTGTATATCTGAACAATTAAATATGAAAAAATTATAAGAAACTGGAGAGATAAAGTTCTTAAAATATTTAAGTAGCAGTTAATTTATCTAAGAAATGGTCTATTTGTGACTGGAGACATAGTACTATGGACATATTGCCTGTTGCACTTGGATGATACAAGTTTGAGGCTTTCATCTCTGGCATTCCATATATCCCATAATGTTCCTTAATATCACAAGAGTAATTCCTGAATGCATAGCCTGGATGTGATTCAAAAACCAAAAGAAAAAAAAAAAGGAAGGAAGGAAGGGAAGGAAGGAAGGAAGGAAGGAAGGAAGGAAGGAAGGAAGGAAGGAAGGAAGGAAGGAAGGAAGGAAGGAAGGAAGGAAGGAAGGAAGGAAGGAAGGAAAGAAGGAAGGAAGGAAGGAGGAAGGAAGGAAGGAAGGAAGGAAGGAAGGAAGGAAGGAAGGAAGGAAGAAGGAAGGAAGGAAGGAAGGAAGGAAGGAGGAAGGAAGGAAGGAAGGAAGGAAGGAGGGAGGAAGGAAGGAAGGAAGGAAGGAAGGAAGGAAGGAAGGAAGGAAGGAAGGAAGGAAGGAAGGAAGGAAGGAAGGAAGGAAGGAAGGAAAAGAATGAAAATAAAGAAAAAGAAGAGAAAAAGAAATAGAAAGAAAGAAGAAATGGGTTGTTCTTTTTTTTTTCGGGGTGGGGACATTTGGTTGTGCTCAAGGCTCATTCCTGGATCTGTGCTCAGGGCTTACTTCTAGTGTTATTTTAGGTTTTCCATATGCAGTCCCAGGGATTGAGTCTAGGTTCATTGCATGCAAGGAAAGCACTATACCCACTTTCATCTCTCTGACCCCAAATCTAATATATTTTAACAAACCTCAAAATTTTATCCTTTTATTTCTCAAGCAATTTGTAGTCACATGACACTCTCACTGAGTCTTTTTCCTGGGGATATATTCAGAATATTTTGTTAGCTTCCGCTGTACAAGTAGTGAATTAATTTTCCAACGTTTACAAAAGTACAAAATTGGGAGTCAAATCTAGGAGCTAGATTTAATGTCTTATATACATTGCTCTTACAAAATAAACTTTAATTTTGTATTATTGTACTCCAGAGAAATGGACAGAATTTTGTGTTAGAATCTCGATTAAATAAAAAATTATAATCTTATTTTATAAATTATTCTAAAAATAATGCATATATCCGATGTAAATTCAATTAAATACCCAAAGGACAATTTTATATTACATGTTTTACTAGACTACTAAATGATATTAGTAGTTAGAAAATATTTCAAAAAGTATTGAATTGAAACGATTAAACTTTACTATAAACAAAACATCACAGATTAAAAGCAGTATGATGGCAATATTTGAATAAGCATCATAAAATAAGAGTGAAAAGTTTTCCAGAACAATAGGGATCTATAAATTGTAAAATATGGACTAGAAATTAAAATGAAAAATATGTAATTGCTATCTTCTTTTATTCATAAGCAAGTCTGATCAATACCTAGCTATTCTCTTTTGAAGGTGACAAACTATGTTGAGAGAGGAATAAAAAACCACTACAAAATATCACATCTTGTTTAAAATATCATATTCAATAGATATGAATAAAAATGAAATGGTCGTTACTTTTGACACTGTTAGAGAACTGAGAAAACTTTGTTGAAAATTTGATAAGATGCTACTGTAGAAGCACCACTACTAACTACTGTTCGTTTGTTTTTGAGGGCTGGGGGGTGCGATGCACATCTAGCTGTTATTAGGGCTACTCTTGTCTCTGTGCTCAGGGATCACTCCACTTCTAGCAGGGCACAGGTACCACAGGGGGCTCCAAGGATAAAACCTAGATGTTCTATGTACAATAAAGTAAGCAACCCACCTGTTGTACTTCTGCTCTGGTTTGAACCTTAGCTTTTTTAAGACAGAGCTTAAGATGAGGAATATAATAATATCTCTTCCCTCATAGCTAAAGCATATTTAAAGAATAAAAGAACAATAAAACTTTACTGATTACTCTAAAGATGTTTAGAATAAAAATACTGTCTTGTAACAGCATATAATTGTTAGAGATTTTCTTCTATAATTTGTATAAATCCCAAGGGAAATAAAAATATTAAGCATAATAATAAATGAATAAATCACAAAAATATGTTAATAGTTTTAGGAAAAGAACAACAAAATATCTTACACTAATACATTTACCAGCTTTAATTAAATATGAAAAATAAAAATTTGATATGATAAATTTTAATATAAACTCAACATGTAAAACAAAATGCACTAAATGAGTAGAGAAAGGATTTAAATGAGACTTTCAGATGTGTAAATATGAACAGTCTAATATTTTGCATTGGAGAACAAAAATTTGTTTAAATGTTATACTAAACATTTGAAACATGTACTAAAAATATTATAGATGGTGAAATACTTGACCTGTTCTGGCAATTGTTGAATTCTGACAAATATTTTAAAAAACATATCAAAGATCATAATATTAGTGGTAAAATAATGAACATTGAATCAAATTAATAAATACATGTAAGAGAACTACTAAATAAAACAAAATTAAATGTTACATAATGTAAAATGAAGTTAGGAATCAATTTTAATAATTTTATGAGATTGAATAGCACATAGATGTGATATTAATAAACAAAGTAGGGTCACAAAGGAAAATCATTTCTACTTTATTCACTAAAAGCATATATGCTCTGAAAACTGGAAGAAAATACCTGTCAAATATGAAAGAGCCAATTAAGGCTTAAAATAATTACATACAAATTATAAAAATCATAAATTAGTATAACTTGAAAGGGTGATAATTTGGCCTTTCTGCCTCTCCAACTTTATAAGTTGTACATTATTTGAACTATCATTTCATTTCAAATTTATGTCTTGCACAAACAACTTTACAGGTAAACATTGAGTTAAGAGATAAGAGTAATTATATTCTATTACCATTCTATTCTATTTTTAGAGTTAATAATAAAGGTTACAACAAAACTATATAGTGTATTTTTATGTTCCTAGACATCATCTTTTGAAAACACAAGAGTTGCCTATATAAGGTATATATAAATAATAAAATCATAATTAAAATATTTTTCTTTTATTTAAAGTTGACATCCATCAAAACAGTATAATTACCATTTCTTGTACTAAAACATAGATTTAAATATTTTATTTTTATTTTATGTGTCAAACTTTGTATTGTAGAATAGGCAGCATTTGACAATAGTTTGATAATTATTACTAAAATATAGTTATAGTTATGCATAGTCTGAATCATGTGTTAATCCAGTCTTTGTTGATCTCTTAGTCTTTATCATATAGTTTCAAAGAGGTTAAGGTAACTACATATACTTCTTATTGCTCTTCCAATTTCTTCAGGTTAGAAAGTTTATGTGAAAAACCTATAAATTGTATTGAAAATTCACAAAGGAAATCTTTTACTATAGAAAAACAGAGGGTGGGTGGGAAGAGACAAGAAAAAAATGTTCAAACTGGTATTTACAGAACTTTTAATAACCAATGTATGTTTAGTATTATTTCCCAGACCTCTTGCATGACATTGGAAGCAATAAGAATGTCAAAGTTTAGAATAATTCACTGCTAAGTATTATCTCAAGGACAGCTATATTTGATAAGATGTAGTGCAGTTATTAAGATCATTTATAAAAAAAATTGAAGTTGTATAAAAGCTTATGCTGTAGAAAAAATTATTTAGTTGAATATGTCTTGCTCTAATGGAATGAAAGCTATTTTTCTGTGTTAAACTGAAGTAATATTTTGTTTGTGATCACAGGACCTCACAGAGTATTTATTAGGATATGTGCAGCTTAAATTTCCCCCAAAGTTATCATATTATCCTCTTCCCAAGCACTCATTATAAAGAGTTCCTTAACTATGCCTCTCTTAGAAAATAGTTTTAGAAATTTTTACCCTGACAATTATTTTATTACTATTTTCAATTAAAAGATTTTTTGTCAAGTGTGTAACTTTTCTCAACAGTTCTATTGTGATTAAACTAGAAGCCCTCTACACATTGCTAAACTAGACTTACTGCAAATAGTTAAATATACAAATGTTTTTGTTTCCTAACACAACTATGTACTCTAGTTATTGTTTCATTAAAAGATAAATGGAGAAATCAGCGAGAGTAAAATGATGCTTGAATTATGGAATTTGAAATTTCAGGAAGCACAGGCACAGAGGCAGGAACTATGGGGAACTGCAGGATCAGTTAAGGTAAAAACAGCTCTAGAGGACTAAGTGATCCTCTTAAGGCATGTCACCCTTTCCTCCTTGCTTTAGAGTTCCACATGATGCCAGCTCAGTCAGTATCTCTGCCTCTACAGTTCCTGCTGTCACTAACAAGCTGACCCTCATTATTCTTCTCTCTATTGAGGCATTTTCTTAACCCGGAGTCCTACATCTCCATAGTTTCTGCTTACTGCTTCCTTTCTGTGCATCTCTCAGCAACTTTACCCCCCTGTTGCCTTCAGCCTTTCTTTGAATGTCCCATTCAAACTTCACAAAAGAGATGAAAATCTGATTGCATCTGTCAGTCTCATCCATTTTATGGTAACCAGTTGGCTAAAGTGCTCTCGCCAGGACAATGTACACTCTGCTAGCCAGACTCTGTGTGGATGCCTTTGTGTCCAGCACATACTCTGGGACTAATTGTATATGGTAAGACTGTTGATGTCACCTGTATAAGGACCCCTCTGTGGGAATGCGAGAACCTTGGAATGACCAAAGAAAACCATGAAACTGACAGATGGCTTAGGATATCCCCTTTTAATATCGTTTACTTTTCTTTTGTATTTAATTTACCACATCTGAACAATACAACTTTTCATTTTATTGCCTTATAAGGAAATAAAATTTGAACCTGCTTAAATTTGTAGGAAGTTTTGGTAAATAGGTATAGGAACAATAAACACAGTTTATAGAATCCTTGTAAAAATATAAGCAAACATGCAAAGCTAATTTTGGAGATATATTATAAAAATTGAAGCTATATCTGAGACAATGCATTTCATGGATAAAAGTGGCCCATAAAATTGGATGGTCAACCAGTTGCTTAAAATAATACATTGATTAGGTATTCTTAATAAGAAAGCAGGAAGAAAATAATATGCATTTAGTAGTTTCTATGCAGCTCTAAAAGCAACATTCGGGACCCAGGAAGAATTTTACATTCCTTAATCTTATAGAAGAGTAGACCAGAGATGTTGAGACTGAGAAGATACATTACCCTCCAATGCAGAACGTCAATAAGGTGTGTGCACTGAAATGGGTTGGAAACCATCTAAGGCCAAGAAAATGACAAGCAGAGAATGTAAAGAGCCTTGTGCTCTGTCATCAATAGTTTGAATGCTCTAGAGAGGTCAAGACCCATAAGATTAGCCCCTTCTTCTGTCACACAAAAATTGAAAGGCTGGTTTAAACTGTGCTTTTATAATAGCACTATAAAGTAAGGTCATTCTTCCATGTATGCCAATAAGAACATTCACATCTGCAGCAATTTGTGCTATGGTAAGCCATAAAAGCAAAAGAAAGAGCACTTGGTTTTATATATATTCTTAGGGAACAAGAGTGCCCAGAATCAATGAAACAGGAAAGTCACTGAGTGAGCAAGAACACAACTTGAAAAAGTAGACCTGGCATAGGAAACATGTTAATCGAGCCCCTTCTCTGGCTCAATTTATATCATTGGTAGTAACATTTCCTCTGAGGGTATGGGAGATCAATAACACAACTGACAATGGTAAGCAAAAGGAGTCCTCTTCTAGTGACAGTGTTTCATCTGTGATGTTGGCAACATTTTTTTAAAGTATGCTTTCCACACAATTATATCCTCTAATATCTATGGAGGGAATGAAGCCTGGTATGAACTTAAGATGGTAAAATGTCTTAGAAAAATCAAGCATCTTTACCAACCTAGAATAATTCAGTTAGTGGGGAAAAAAAAGAAATAAATAAATTGTGAATGCATTTGTAAGTAATTTTAATTCTAATGTGATTATATTACTTATCTAAGTTTGGTGATATATTTGTTTATCAACCAAATGCTTTGCTAATTCCCAAAGTATGTAATGTTCTCTGTAACAGATTTATCTGGCAATCTATTTCTAATCATTTGAAAGACTCTCAGTGCCTGAATTAACTAACATCTTGAAGAAGCCAAGATTATTTCCACATAAACCTAGAAAGAAATATCCAGATGATTCTTTAAAGGATTGGCAAGAAATTTTCTCTAAATATATAATCTTAAATGTCTTGCACATAACTAATGTCTGAGGGATGTTTGGGGAGTTATTATTCTCACTACATTTGGTTATACTGGAGAAGAGTGAAGTCTGTAAAGGAAGACAAATATAACCTTTTCAAATTGTTTATAAAGCAAGCTGGTGCTTTTGCCTGATTCCAGCTCAACAGGTATGGAAAGCACAAACAAATCCCAAACTAGAAGCATTATTCTCTAAAATAACAGTCTTTTAAGAAATTTAAAACAGTTCTGAATGAATTGTAAAAAAAGGGGGGAAAAAATCTGTTCAGTGATCAGAACACAGGGAGTTGTGGTTCACTGGTTCTGCCTCAAAAGACTCAGGAAACTGGGAGGGGCAGCCACTTTCCACACTCCACAGGCCACATGGAAGCTCTGTGGATGAAGAAAAATCACCAGGGCCTAGTGACTGATCAATTAAGAATTGTAATTCAACTGTCTCTGCAGTTTCCAGAGAAACCAACTTGGGACTGTGGTACCTTTTGAGACATCACTAAAGAATGGCCATGGCTGGTTAGAATCTAGTGCTAAGAAAAGTGTTTGATCCATGTGATGAGCAACACAATACAAGCGATTCCTCACACTAATCAAATAGTTTACTAGTAAAATAAAATTTTGGCATATTGACTTATCTCTACTTTCTAGTCCACAACTATCTGTTATTAAACCGAAAAAAAAAAAAAACAACTAATACTTCTCCCACATTTCAAGAAAATGACATATAATGCAAACAGAAATGTGGAAACAAAACAATTCCATATAGCAAGTAAACACCTTGACAAATATGTAGACTTCGAATCATGTCAAACTGTTCTAAAAAAGTCCACTTGGCCATTCCTCTCCCGATACTTCACGTTTCCTAACACAAGGATAGAATAAATACAGGAGAGAAATCAATACTCTGCACATCCAAACCGTTCAAGCCTGCTATTGCAATCAAACTTCTTTTTCTTTGTAAAGAGCTCAGAGGTAGTTTCTCAGTTCAAGGATGAAATATTCTAACTGCTCTTTCTCTAAATATAGAGAGATATAGATAGATAATAGAAACATTAATTTCCTGAGTAGTTGGATAAAAATTGTTGTGTCTTCAGCAATGTTTTTTTCTTACATTATTGAAGGATTCCTTTATAAATGACCTTGTCATTTAAGCCCCTAATAATTGTTAAATCTTTAGTACTTGATAAATGGTAGAGAAGGTCTTTCTCATGATTTTGTGAGAAATAATTTAATGTACACTCTTATAAGGAGCTTATTTTCCTTGAACTCTAATTCTTATGAAAGCTGTTAAATTAGCAACCCTGGAGACTGGAAACTTTCATTTAGCTCCTGATTCAGTATAGAAAACAAAAAAACAAACAAAACAACTTCTTTAGAAGTTCTGGAAATGTTAATAAAGAAACTGTTTTCATCAAGTCTAAGATAGGCAGGCAAGAGGTCAGCAGAAGGATTTTTAACAGAACCAGTTTAGGGTTTGAAGACACATACATTTCCAAATAAGAATGGGCCCAGAGAGAGCACAGCGGCATTTGCCTTGCAAGCAGCTGATCCAGGACCAAAGGTGGTTGGTTCGATTCCTGGTGTCCCATATGGTCCCGCAGGAGCTATTTCTGAGCAGACAGCCAGGAGTAACCCCTGAGCACCACCGGGTGTGGCCCAAAAACAAAAACAAAACAAAACAAAACAAAAAAAAAGAATGGTTTTTGAACTCATTCCAATAGGCTACCAAATTATTGCCAAATACCAAGTAATCTGAATAGTCTGAGGGCTTCCTCCTCCAAACTACTTTCTGGGTCACAAATGCTCAACACATTCCTTGTCTTTTCTGCACTTTAAAAAGATTTCATTAGGGGCCGGAGAGATAGCATGGAGGTAAGGCGTTTGCCTCTCATGCAGGAGGTCATCGGTTCGAATCCCGGCGTCCCATATATGGTCCTCCCGTGCCTGCCAGGAGCAACTTCTGAGCCTGGAGCCAGGAATAACCCCTGAGCACTGCCGGGTGTGACCCAAAAACCACAAAAAAAAAAAAAAAAAAAAAAAAAAAGATTTCATTAAAATCAAGCTGGGATCTTTTATTTCTTTGATGATCACTGTTTTTCAGCATAGCATTTAGGGCCTTTTTTCATTAGGTACTTTTGCAGTTCTTAAATTATTTTATTCCAGAACTCTCATGAATTTGAAACTGGCTCCAAAATTCTGGAACCTCTGAAGACAATATTTATGTTTGGGTGACCTAAATATATGATTTTAAAAGAACTTATTAATATGTATTGATTTCTTTTTTATGTATAATTATTATTTTTTTATTTAAACACCTTGGTTACATACATGATTGTGTTTGGGTTTCAGTCATGTAAAGAACATCACCCATCACCAGTGCTTTGATTTCTAACTATGTCATATGTACGAAAATAAAAAGTTTAAAATAATAGCATTTGGTTTCTTGGAGAAGAATACCCAAGACTATCATGTACGTATATAGGAAAGATTTGTTATCAATAAAAGAGAATAAAATGTTATTATCTTTTTGTTCCGAATGTATATTTTTTGACAAAGTGACTTACAAAATCATATTTTTGTAAGTATCATATACTTACATATTAATTCTGCTTCTGGATTAATATACATTAAATGAAAATATAAATTATAATATCATAATATATAATATTCTACTAATAAAGAAAAATACAATGTATTTGCTTATTACCTTCATTGACTTAAACGTTTGAAAGTTTTAATTATTGTTTAAAAAATATTCTTTCTTGGACAGAGAGACAGCACGTAGGTAGGGTGTTTGCCTTGCATGCAGAAGGACAGTGGTTTGAATCCTGGCATCCCGTATGGTCCTCCGGGCCTGCCAGGAACGATTTCTGAGCATAGAACCAGGAGTAACCCCTGAGCACTGCCAGGTGTAACCCAAAAACAAAAACAAAAACAAAATTCTTATTAGGGGTTGATCAGTTGCACCAGCAGTTAGGGTGTTTACCTTGCATGCAGCTGACCTAGGACGGACCGCAGTTCGATCCTCTGGCGTCCCGTATGGTCCCCCAAGCCAGGAACAATTTCTGGGTACATAACCAGGAGTAGCCCCAGAGCATCACTTGTTGTGGCCCAAAAAACAAAAATCCTTATTTGGTTCAAAACAATAGTGAAGTGGGTGTGGTACTTGCTTTGTTTACAGTCAACCCTAGTTCAATCACAGTCATCCAATATACCTATAATAGCTTAAGCAAGCCCCATTTATAGTAATACTTGAGCATAGAACCAGGAATCAGACATAATCATGGGGCAGTTTTTCCCATAAAATAGATAAACAAAGAAAACAGCAAAAATAAGGTATGGAGTCAGTTTGAATACTTACAGATAATTCATACAAGTGACCATACTTCATAGTTGAACAGAATTGAGGTATAAGTGAATTGAAATGAAAATTTAAG